>NW_006799946.1:600243-614290 GCF_000485575.1 Poecilia formosa
AAAACACAATAGTAAATAATTAATCATAATTTTATTATAGAAAAATTGTCATTATCAATATTATTACTGCTTATTTAGAAGTCAGCTGCTTGTTTTGAACTAAAGACACACGTATTTAATTACTGAGTATTTAAATTAATTAATTTTGAAAAGTAGTTTGTTTTAAAATAATATATTTAAATGTTTTTACATTTAAATGCCACTCACAATATGGTGACCATGTTGACGTTACCATATGTCTATGGTAACGGTTATCTAGCAATAAAACATGAGTTTAATGTTCCTGTGGGTAACATTAGAATCCGAAACGTCAAAGAGGAACTCGGGTGAAGATGGTTTCAAACTTGAATTTTACAGAACTTCAGAGAGATTAAGAAAGAACAAGGACGTGTGCTACTAATGCTACTAATAGATACCTACTGAAGATAGTAAGAGCAGCTACGACACTCTTTCTCGGCATCTTTGGATGTTCTTTCAGGTTCAACGGAGAAAACAAAAAAAATGGAGGAGATAAAGACTGAGCCTGTGGATTTCGTGAAAGAGTTTCAGGAATACCTAACCCAGCAAACTCAGCATGTCAACATGATTTCGGGCTCTGTTTGTGGAGAAAAAGAGACAATGGAGCCGTTTCATGCCGGTGGGAAGGAGTACAAAACAAAAGAGAAATATGTGTCGGATAAATATCTATTCTAAAGCCATGGTCATATATCTATTTGTGTGTGTGTTTGTAGTTGCCCCGAGATGTGAGCAGAATGTCCTGGACCCTCCTTCTGTGGAGGTGAGCCTGCCAATGGAGGACGGATCAGACATACAAGTGGAGAGTCTGGAGAGAACTTGCGATGGGAAATACAAGTGCAGCTACTGCAGCTATGCTAACAAGGGCATGGCTCGTTTAATAGAGCACATACGCATCCACACAGGTCAGAGCTTCCATTACATTTTAGCACTCTAGGGCATTATAACAAGCTGCAGACTTCAACCCTAATCTGTTGGCATTCCTGATTGAAATGTGTAAAATAAAATGTTTTTTTGTGAGGAAAAAGCGTCCTTCTATTCAAATTTACGTCATATTAGGGGGAGGAGGGCAAACAGATGTTTTTAATATACCACTTGTTTGTTGATTTGGCCAAATGTTACATGCATTGTCCTATAGATTGACCGATTTTTGTCCAAGTGAAATTGTCCTATACTTTTGTATCTTAAAATCGCTCACCTTACGTTAGCAAGACCCTTGTAATACAAATAGGTCCACAGCATCACAGATCCTCTACCATGCTAAGCATGAGGTGCATTTACCATCTTCTCGCCCAGTATGTGACATTTTATTTGGTGTGTGCAAACATCTGGTTTTCGACTGTACTTATCAGTACACTACATGTAATGCAATGTTATTACCTCTGTTTTTTGCAGTATGTTGGGTAATAAGACTGGAAATATTTCTTCATGCAGGTGAAAAGCCTCACCGCTGCCAGCTGTGCCCGTTTGCTTCAGCATACGAGCGCCACCTGGAAGCGCACATGCGCTCCCACACGGGAGAGAAGCCCTACAAGTGTGACCTCTGCGCCTTCCGATGCAGCGACCGCAGCAACCTGTCACACCACCGCCGCCGCCGCCACAAGCTCCTGCCCACCAGAGTGGCCCGTTCCCCTTTCTCCAACAAGAGGACGCTGAGCTCTTTGCAGAAGAGGACGGGCTCTCTGGGATTCGGCCGGCGGCTCCTGATCAACCTCAGCCCTCCCTCAGTCGTCGTGCCCAGGTCCGACTATTTTAGCGAGTTTTCACACAAAATCCACGGCAGTGAATACAAAACGCCCCCTAAGATGGATGAGAACGAGAGCCGGGGCCGGGGTGAAAACGGCTTTAGGACCTCGCTGGATCAGCTTTCCGCTCTTGCAGGTCAGCTGGCCAGCCCTCTCCCCGAGCCTCAAAGTCCCGCGTCCTCCGACAGGCAGTCCTTAACGGACGAAAAACCGATCCTGGTGGAGCAGGTGGCAGTCTGCTCCAACGGCGTGCAGACCTCTCCGCCTAAAGAAGAATCTCCCACCTCGGGTCACAAAAGCTACAGTCCTGAGTCTGGCTGTGGCATGGAGACTAACATCAACACTTTGAGTGGCAGTGTTAGCAACAGCCAGGCGAGCACACCGGCGCCTGCTGCAAATGCTCCAAGCGAAGACGAGCAAAACCTTTTGCACAGATGCCAGCATTGTGATATCCGCTTTTCTGATAACGTGATCTATACCATTCACATGGGCTGCCACGGTTACGAACATCCATTCCAGTGCAACATCTGTGGTCATATGTGCATTGACAAATACAATTTTGCGTGCCATTTTGCCCGTGGACAACACAAGAAGTGAAATAAGCACACAGAAATCTAATGAAATTGAATTTACGGATTTCCTGCGCTCTTATTCTGATTTGTCACGTCAAGACGATGAACCTCAATGTATTGCATATGGGTTTTTTTTTATAGACTAACACAATGTGGTGCCTCAATTTGAAGTTAAATGAAGACGATATGTGGTTTTATTGCATACAACACAGAAACTTCACCTCGACCCATTACCTTTCGTGGAAACAGAGCACTGTTCATTGCGTTACCTGGCAATGAAAAGAATACGACACAACTGGAACCCAGATATGGCTTTCCCCCTTAACTGACAAGCCAAGTTACTCTGGAGCAGCTGCAGACACCCAGAGCTCAGGTTTAAAGGACTATTATAATGTAAGACACGCCTATTCCATGGTATAACATTGTGGAGGGAGCATTATGGCGAGGGCATGCTTTTCTTCAGCAGGGACAGAGAAAACCGCTCAGTTAATGTGAAGATGGACGGAACTAAGTCCTAGAAGAAAACTTAACGACTTGAGACTAAGTGGATGTTCACCTTCCTGCAGAAGATGCAGCCAGATCTATAATGGGATGGTTTATATCAAAGCATATTTATGTATTAGATAACATAACTCCAACTGAAAATCTATGAATAGACTTAAAAAGATGATCTTCAGATGTTTCTAACCATTCTGATTGAGGCTGAGCTGTTTTGGAATAAATAATTTAAAAAAACCAAAAAAAACCTGCCGGTCTCTTGATGTGCAAAGCTGCTAGAGACGTACCGCAAATGTAAATAACTTGCAGCTGTAAGTGCAGCAACGGGTGATTCTCAACGACCCAGAGGGGTGAATAAAAACGAATACCACACTTTTCAGCTTTTCATTTATTTAAAAGAGTTGGAAAAACCTGGGTCTGTGTTTTTTTGTTGTTTTTTTACATCAGCAGTAAGCATATGTAGGTTGTTGGGGAAGTGGTAAATTTGTCGACATTTTGGCATTTATGACACAATTTACAGAGGACTATAAGAATTTTACCTGTAACAGCTTAGTAAGCTGCTGTACATATGAATCCAAAACAGTTTTTCTTGAACCAGCTTTAAATATACACTGCCACCTTATGTTATATGTACAGCTCTGAAGTGTATAAAGCCTATAACTGAGTTAATCTTTTACTGATGTTTAATATTCTCACAAAAAAGTTGGAAAATATATGTTTTGTATCTTTGGTTAAGGTAAAAGAAAAAATCAAATTTAATAACGCCACATATAGGACACTAACAATCTAATAAATGCAACCAAAGTATTTAGTGTCAGTGCATGACTTTTTGTTTCCTTGGGGTATAAATATGATGTGACACAGAGGCTACAAGGCCAGAAAAATGTATTTAGAAGAGATTATCAATAGAATGTGTATTTCCAAAGTAAGAAATTACTTCAACATGATTAACTTAAGGGCAAATAGTCAGCAAAAATACATTTTATTTGAATTTAAATACATACAGACATCAACAATTCATTCTAATAATTTCTTTGACATTATCTTGAAAAAGAAAAATCACACTGTTTTGTGGTTGCCTATAAACTGTGACAGGATTTCGTTTTTTTTGTCATCAAAGATATTCTTCACCACCTGCTCCACACTGATGTTCTCCTCTTGAAGGAAACGCACCTCCTGCAGGAACCGTTTCCGCAGGTCGTGAAGGAAAGTCGCTTTGCATTCGTTCAGCCGAGCAGCCAGAACCCGCATGTGTTTGGAAGGGACTTGATTTTCTACAAATTAAGCCAGCAGAGGTCGTTGTTATGAAACATGCAGATCGCATATCATAAATGTCAACTGGTAAAAGTTCCCAGCTGACCTCTGGCAGCCTTCATAGCCTCCGATATCAGACGTCGACAGGCCTGATCAGCCTGGTGGACCGCGCTCGTGGCACACTTGAGACGATCGGCTTCCTGCAACATCGATACAATGCATTTCTGAGAAATTGTTCACATCTCAACTTTTCGGCTTTGGCTTCCGTTTTACTGTGTTTCACAGATGTGAGAAACCGCAACACACCTTTTGTTCGCTGTTGTCCTCAGCTGGGCTCAGTGGATTGTTTAATGCCACAGAGAGCAACTCCATTACTCTCTGGCTGATAAAAAGTCACACAGGAAGATAAACCCAGAAAAAACAAAAAAGCTTTGCAAATCACTTCGTATTTAACAAACAAGAGCCAAAAGCTGTTAATTCTGCTCTCTTACATGTCGGAGTTGGACACGTCGTTTGTTGAGTTGAGCGAGATGCTTTGGGATTCCCATGGGTTCTTTTGTGGATTTGGAAATTCCAAACGCTTCTCCATCTCCATGATCACTTTGACGGGAATGGGCTTGGGTCTGCTTTGGTTCCTCCTGATGCAGGTCTCTAAATCACACTGCAGATACACCTGGCAGAAACCCAGCGACACTGCAACCACAATTGACATGTTTGGGAAAAAAAAAAAAAAACACTGCAGGGTGCTGAGGAGCATATTCTTTTGACAAAGAGTCCTTACGCTTTCTTGCAAGTTGGTACACTTCGTATCTCATGCTTGGGTAGTAGAAGTTGTCATCTAAAAGAAAGAGCAGTGGCATCCCATCAGTGTGGAACTCTTTAGGCTGCAGTAGAGCTTGAACACACGGTTGCCATGCAGCTCCATTGATGAGAGGGTTGCTTGGCAACTCTACCACCACTTCAGGCTGCTCCAGGACCTGCTCTATGCACTGCAACACGGCTTGTCTGTAGGACTTCCAATTAGTGTGCTAAAAGAGAATAAAAAAAGTACACAATCACTGATACAAATCTGAATATTTAGAGAAATTTAAGTCAAAGGGCACTTTTGATTTTTGCCAGATCAAAAGTGCCTTTTGAAAATAAGAGCCTTCAAGCAGGTAATATTAAACACACTCATGCTCATTTAGCCCACGTTTCATTTCATTTAACTTAGCCCACCGATTCATATCGGTCTGTTTTAATATTTAAATCATAGCTGTCAAATTTTCACTAGTTTTCAGTGAAAACCCATAATCATTGGAAATAAAGACTTGAAAATATCAGTCTTTGTAGAAGTAGATGTATGGAGTTTCAGGGTTTTTTTTTAAATTACATTTTCAACGATAGCATAATTTGTTCAAATGCAACTGTATAGTGAGAACTAATTTACACTTTCAGCTATCCAAGCCACTACCATGTCTGTCAGATTGAGACCATCCTCCTCCACTTCGGTGTAATAAGCCTTCTCTGGGATCAGCTCGTCGTAGGACACCACTGCTGCTCTCCAGCCGCGCTCCGGCGCGGTGCCCACAATCCTGCGAGTCAGCGTTGACTTCCCGGCGGCAGGCAGCCCACAGAGGACGCACAGACAGGCCGGAGACCCGCGGACCCTCCGGGGCGCAGCTTCGTCCATAAGGTCCAAGAACAGACACCGTACGTTAACACCGGCATCCAGCTGCAAGCGTCGCTCTCAAGCATCACCTCGCTCAGTCCTCTTCCGGTTTGCAAATATTTACCCTCGTCCACTAAAATTTAAACGTAAAGCTAAAAATGTGCCGCTCGAACCCGGGCTTAACAACAAACATCATTTATAAGTCGTTAAGGAAATCATATTTTGCTTGTTGCTCTAACACCGGAAGAAAACCTAGAGATGTTCCTCTTTGCGCATGCGCCCACCGGAAGGAACGTCATGCACGAACCGGCAGGGGTTTTGAACAGGGAGGCAGGGGGAGAGGGGCCCTCTCAAATAAAATGCAACGCTTTCGAAATTTAGATTTTGTTTAATCTTTACCTATACTTTGTTTTGTCGTAAATGTGTGAAAAGATAAGTAAGATATATATATATATATATTTTTGCCCATGTTTATTTTGTTGAGGTTTCTTGGGGATATCGAAACAAAAAGTGACGTAGAAAAAAAAGATGCAGTTTTTGAAAAAAAAAAAATCTGCACACAAAAATCTTGTTTAACATTCAGGGCCTTGATTTAACACTTTGTAGCACCACTTTTCACTAAAATTACAGCTGCAAATCATGTTGTCCTGTCGGAAGATAACCCTTCACCTTGATCTCAAGTCTTTTGTGGCCTCATTCAGGTTTTCTTCCATTACCACCTGAGGCATTAACTCTGACCAGCTTTCATTTTGAAGAAAAGTATCCCCACAGCATGATACTGCCACAACCATGTTACATGACATTTAATGGCTCTTAATAGTGGCTGGTTTCCTCTACACAAAGCACTTTAAATGATAGCCAAACAATTTATTTGAGTAAAATTAAGATTCAACACACCTTGCAGCGAAGAAATCTAACTTGCAAATGCAAAAATGAGATGGAGCTCACAGATCTTTTCTTCTCATCTGACCAGAGCCCCTTCTCTCATGTGTCTGCTGTATTATTTAGTTGATCTATGGCAAGCTGAAATTGATTTATCTTTCATGCAACAGTCTGACCACTCTTTATTTCACACATCGAAAAATCAAGCGCCCGTTTTTCATTTTGCTTTATTTTCTAGTCTGTATGTTCTCTACAGAATTGTATTTCTCAAAACAACAGCTGATGAGATCAAATATACAACAGAGCTGAGCTTATATGCAAAAACGAGGCATCTACCTCAACATTATGTTGCATTATGGCTTGCATATTTTAATCTGAAAAACAAATTACACGAGCTGTTTGGAGTAAAGACAAATACTTGTCTCAGAAGATTTGGATGGAAAACCCACTTCAGATGAAAGAAAATTATTCTTGGCACCCAGTTATGTCCACCCATTGTCCAAAGCTTTTGGAAAACCTCACCTTAGCACCGACAGAAAGGGTGCGCGGTGGTGATGTAACAGAACTTCCTGACAGAAAACAATACCCAGACTCCGTGTCTGAACATTTCAACTCTGAGAGACATCTGAGGCACTTTTTGAAGATATTTGTTCAGATGAAAGGCAGCTCCAGCTGAGGATTCAGAGGGTGATCATTACATAAGGGACAAAATAAAACAAACAGCGAGAACTGTGTCCACATGTATAGATCATAACTGGCCTCTTGTCTTCAGGAGGGCACTTGTGATATTGTGCAATGTTACGCAGCGTAGCAGACTACAAGTCTACGAGTGTCTTCGGTGCAGAGGCTACTGAATGTGCAACAGGAGCGCAGCAAAAAGGGTCTCCCTCCATGTTTTACACAGTGACCCCCAATGCTGTTCTGTTAAAGGATCGACAGGTTCTCTGCCTGGTGGTGGCTGGGCCTGCCGCTAATCTCCGGCTTGTGCCCAGTGAGGGAGAAGCTGGGAAGTCCCCCTCCTTTGGAGAGAACGATCAGGGTGTCGGCTGACACCCCTCCAAATTCAAAGGCAAACGTCCCGTAGAAGAACATGATGACCATGCAGTAGATCCACTCAAATATGGCGGAGGTGTGCTGCAGGGAGAAGCTCTCCTGGCAGAAAAAAACTCCACCTGGTGATGGAAGGTTAAGGAGAAACGGCACTCTACCCCTGGTCTGATGGGCAGGACAAAGCTAATACAAAGAGTCTTGTTGATTGGTTGAACCAGTTATCAGTCTTAAAATGTCATGTTAATTGCTATCTGAGCCTGTGGTGAGCTTATTTCAGATCTTTTTTTGCGATCCGAGTGAAAACTGGCACCGTTGCAGTCTGTTGATTAGCAGGTAATGTAATTTCATATTTAATTTTACCAGCAATTTTTGAAGTTATAGACTGTAAAAACCCAGCAGACTTAAGACAGGTTAGTAAGGCATTAAAAAATTCATGAAGCAAACAAATCTAGAGCATGTGGTCTAAGGGGGGTTAGGGTTCATCCATCCATTTTCTGTACACCCTTGTCCCTTCGTGGGGTCGGGAGCGTTGCTGGTGCCTATCTCCTTCTAATGTTCCAGGCGAGAGGTGGGGTACACCCTGGACAGGTCGTCAGTCTGTCACAAGGCAACATAGAGACAAACAACCATGCACACACACTCACACACCTAGGGACAATTTAGAGAAACCAATTAACCTGAGTCATGTTTTTGGATTGTGGGAGGAAGCCAGAGAACCCGGAGAGAACCCTCACATGCACAGGGAGAACATGCAAACTCCATGCAGAAAGACCCCAGGCCGGGAATCGAACAGCTCTACCAACTGCGTCACTGTGCAGCCCAAGAATGAAACCTTCCCTTCTAAATATAAGCATTTTAGTGTCGAGGAGTTTCCAGCTGACAGACTTTGGAGATTTTTTAAGTGCAATCAATTTAAGATCCTGTGTCACTGCCATGTGAAGCAGTCTGTTCTCCAGCAGAGGGTGATGTTAAATAACCTCAGAAGTTAAGATTTTGCAAGTAAACAAAACCCTAAAGGCCTTCAGCGAACTGCTCAAGAAAAATCTAAACTTTAGAGAAAAATAACAACATTTCACACAAAGGATACTGAGCACCAGGGCGATCAGTGCAAGCAGAGCCATCCCCGCTCGTATGTGACCCATCCAATACTCCTCCTGGGTTTTGGCCAATCTGTAGGTTAGAGCCGTTTGGAAGCTCACAAACAGCATGCTGGATGGGAACGCCACTCCAGCGCCTACATAATGAAGGACTTTGGCAAAATCCACCTGAAATAAACACACAAATAATTAGCAATCTGAACAGAGACAAAGGATAGACTTTATTTTCTACAAACCTTTGCTTTTCCTGAACCTTAGCCTTTCAATCACTGACGTACCATCTTCACTCGATAAACTACTTGATCATATGATGACCTAACAGCTAAGACAACAGTAGCGACAAAGACGCAAATCTTGCTTTTGACTTCTAAGAAATCTAAATGTTTCCTGCTAACATGCCAATTGAATGTATTGTTTTAGAAAATGTTCCCAACATGTTTAGAAAAAAAAAAAACAAAAAAAAAAACTGGCTGTTTCATGTTACACACCAACCCTCTTCTGTTTTCACCTCTGACCCACAAATATGGATCAGCGTTGTTTTCTTGTCCAATCAAGATAGCGGTCTCACATGTCCTAAGGTCCATATTGAATGATTACTGAGTGCTTTTCTGAAGACGCTGAACAGAACCTCATTACAAATATTCAAACAGCAAATGTGAGACTCTAACTTTGCTGTCAATTGAAAGTGCAAACATTTAATTAATTTATATGAGATCAGGGGAATGTATTTGGATTTACATCATACATTTATGTGGGTAGATTAGTATTGAATAAAGCTGATATCCATCTACAGGTTATTCTGACTCCTCTATGAAGTAGCGCTTCAATCATCAATCCTACAGGACAAAAAGCAAAATCAAATCTGCACCAGAAAACTCTCAGTAGCATCCAAAGATTTTGTATGGGCCAAAATCAAGTCAAAACTGCTTTCTGGACACAGAAATATGATATATATATATATATATATATATAATTGCTTAAAACTATTGTGCATACAATTTTGACAACAATAAACAAAATTAAAATGAGCCTACTTTATTTTTTCTCACAAGAACAGCACATCTATTTTAGCTATAAATGTTAACTAAAATTCATTTTGAAGGAGCCAACATATTAAAAGAGTAGGAATACTCTGAAGCAGAAGCTCAAGTTTGGTGCCCATGTTTAAACATTCTGTCACTTCTATATCAAAACAGTGGTAGTAATTGAAACGAGGTTTATGTAGTGAATAAAAATAAAACAGATGCAAGGATGGATGGATGAATGACTAACTGATGAACACATTTTTTGACCCACTGATGAAAAGATCTAAATCAGTACTGTCCTAAGTTTTCATCCAAACTTGACAAATAAAAAGTATTCAAATATAGATTTTTTTTACTACAACAAAACCTATTAATTAATCATATGATAATTGATAATTAAAATAAAGGAGTCAGTGTTTTACAGTTGGATGGGTAGATGACTGCAGATAAAAAAAAACACTCAGGATTTTATATGGTTGCCTTGTAAAATGAAAAGTCTCCAATAAGCTAATACATTGTGGGTTGTTCTCTATACTTTCTTGGCATAGGAATTTTTTTCTTCTTTGTAATTTGACTCATTGTCATTGGGAATGTTTGCATTAGCAAAGCTTAAGTTTATAAAGAAAAAAAAAGAGTTTTCGTTTGAGTAAAAGTCATTCAATAAAAGTGGCCAAAATTACTATCAAATATATGTACAAAAAGAAAAAAAGAGTGACTATTACTAATACAGTTTTGTCCTTACTAAATGTTACTATTGAAACAAGATTTTAATTGGTCAGTAAACAAAATATCCTACCTTACCAACCACCTGTGCTGGTCAGCGAGATATGCAACACCCTCACATTGTGGTTGGGAGCCAGGAGCTACAAATGACCCCCCAGAGCTCCACTTCTTCACACTTTCTTTGATCAGAAAAACCAACACTGCAGCATCTGAGTCAAGAGAAGCATGTATGACTCCTCAATAAATCTACCAGCTGTCCTTGCACTCCTTACAGAAACGACACTTCTTACATCCCACCACAGCAAGGGTGTTTTCAGACTGAACAAACAGAACATGAAAGAGCATTTATTTTGGAGGGTCTACAGAGAATGGACAATAGAAGAACGCTAGATGGGCCCAGCAGTCAGCACACAGCAGAGTCTTCATGGGAACATGATAGGAGAGCGTTATCAATCCCAGCGGGATTTAATAACAGCTTTTGAGACGTTCAGTGTTTTGCTGTGAAACTTCCTGCCAACATAGCCACCCGTATCTTCTGGACACCCGAGCAAGAGTTCTTATTATTCTTTCATTTGAGTGTCAAAAACTGATCACCAGAATCCAAAGTAAATCATAAATCATGTTTTACTTCGTCATCAATATGTGCGTGGAATGGTCGATTCCATTTCTTAATCAACGAGGCGTGAAATTACACATCATATTGGTATGAATGTAAATTCTAATTAGAGATCAAAGAGCATATTGCTATGTACAACTTGAAATTCTTGCCAAGATCAAACGTAAATATCAAACAAACCAACGGCACAAAAGCTGGAAGTGGTGTGAATAACTCACAATGCGATTACTGTCTGACTGGAAATTATGTAACTCTGTAGATGTTTTAAAAAGTCTTAAAATAAATGAAACTTTTATAAGAGTTGCATTTGTTTTCCTCACGGCCACTCGTCACGGTAGAAATTACAGTAAGTGTAAGTGGTGTTGCTACTGTATCTTTTTACTTTCCATGCATGGGTTCTGGCGATCTCATCTCTCATCTTCAGACATAAAGTGGTGTATTTAAATGTTTTCAACAGTCTATGTTGCTTACAACACAGACTTTCATTTGTGTATATGAAAAGTCTACACACGCCTGGTAAAATAGCAAGTTAATTAAGGTAAGAGTGTTATGAATCCTTTCGAAACCTTTTCCACATCTGTCGTCTATGCACTCCCTTAAAGTAGAACATTTTTTGATTCAGTTTCAGTATTCGTGATGTTTGATGTTGCTGAAAAATAAAATGCATCTTAAGCTTTCCAACAGAAACCTAATGGTTTTCGGTAAAAAAAAACTGACCAGTTTTTGTTCATACATTTTTCTATCTTGGCAAAAGTTTAGCTTTAATAACCCCAGATCATAATACCACCATCACCATGTTTCAGTTTGGGTATGGTGCTCTTTTGGTGAGGTGCTGTGTTGTGTTGTTTGTTCAAAACATACATTTTTGGAATTGTTGAGAAAAAACAAAACAAAAAAACTCATGTTTGGTTTCATCAGAACACAAGAAGTTTTCTTACACAAGGTTTTGGGTGACTGTAGCCAGATCTTGGATGGTCTCTTTGGAAGAAAAAGCTTCATTCAACCTTTTCTTGTTTGTCCAAATATATGGAGAATATTTAGTTGTCACATGCAGGACATAACCAGTACTACCCAGGAAACCCTGCAGCACATTGGCAGTTCTTGTTTGAATGACACTGAGTTAGCCTTGTCTTCTGTCAACCTGGTCTCCCTTCTCTTAACATCTGGCTTTTGACTCTCCATCATCTGCACACGCATAAAAACGCGCATCAACAATTAGTTTGCAGATGTGCACAGTTTTGCAACCGGATTATTGCAGCTTTTTAAAAATGTATTTCCTTTATGAATTTAAAAATGTTATCATAGCTTCATTTTTGTCTCACGCTGCCCTTTGATTTGAAGATACCTTAATGTTTAACTGGTGTTTGATTAAAACGTCAGACCTCAAAACTATACTAACATTCCCGGCTAAGGATCCAGAGATGAACCTGAACTCATAGGTGTTTGATTACCTGGAAGTTTCCCACCATGGTGAGACCAGCAGCACACATCCACCCGGTGGAAAGGCTGGCCATGTTCAGAACACAGTTCTGGTGCTTCTCAATCACATGAGCGTAACGCAGCAGAGTGACGAGCATCACTGAAAAGAAAGAGAGGAAATTACACATCATTATATGATCACACCTTCTTTTTAAATATTGTGGAGAAATTCAGCCTCTGTTAAATCCAGTGCCCTGTTGTCAGCTCCAGCCTTGTTCCTGTTTTTGTTCCTCCCCTCCTCCCCAACACGTTTTTATCTAACCTGCCTCTGCAGCGTTTTCTTGTTGGCTTTAAAAAAAAAAAAAAAAAGTTTTGCCCAAAGCAACTCCAGCTTGCTCAGCCTGCATGATATGAGCTGCGACAGAATTAGCAGCAAGCTCGCAGTTTCCTCCTGCGGTGTGATGCTGCAGATTCCTGCCGTTTGTTTATCAAACAGTTCCATCAAAGCCTCGTAGCAGCGTCGTCGTTCACATCTGGCGCTCATCATGCTACAAATTGCTCAGAGAGCCTGTTTGGACGTTCCTGTTGGCAGTCCGACAGTGAATGCAGCGGTTAGCTTTTGATGATCAAGGGAACACTGTGTATGGAATCCATGTTCAAAGTTGTGGATATTCTGAGCATTTTGAAGGGAAGTTGGACAGTAAGGCACATACTTTCTGATTTTTAGGGCATTGACAATTGCCATTCTTCAAATTTGTACAAATATTTTTGAGCAAAAAAGAAACAAAAAAAAAAAACAAACAAAAACCCCCCCCTCACAAACACAAATTTCCAGAAGCAACACAAGAAAGCACGTAATTAACAACTGGTAGGTAAATTATAAGAGTTGATCAAAAGTCTAAGAAAAAAATTGCTGGCAATACTTTTCAAATATTACTTTTTTAGAGAAAAAAAGACTAAAAAAAATGAAAATGATGCATCGCTTTCCTTCCACATTGCAGTCATATTGTACATTGTGTCATTCTATCACATCAAACTTTCTTCAAAGTCCAAAGAACGTAACTAAAATTATGCTTTGTACCAGTTTGAAAAAAATATATATATATACCATGGCTTTGTTGGCTTGCAACACCTTAAACCTGCTATTTTCAGGTGTGAGAAAGTGGCCAACTTATCTCAAACAATTAACTCTGAGCACAACCACCATCGGAAAGACGAGCTATAATTATATTCAAAAAGGAGATTTTTCTTGTATTTTGGTAATAAATGTACGAATCAACATCAGAACAAAAAACACAAGACCTTATGAAGACACCGGCTGACACTGACAAGAAAGTATCAACACCTAGAACGAATGAGTTCTGTTCCAGCATGAGCTTCCTCAAAGAGGAAGAAGGCATTGCTGTAAAAGCCAAATTACTGTTGGCAATTACACTTTTGGAGCAAAATCTTATTTTTTTTTTTTTTTGGAGGACCTTTTCTGTGATACAAAGTGACTAA
>NW_006799946.1:614537-623844 GCF_000485575.1 Poecilia formosa
TATATATATGTATGTATGTATGTATGTATGTATGTATGTATGTATGTATGTATGTATGTATGTATGTATGTATGTATATGTATATATATATAAAAAATGGCCAAATGATCCACTTTGGCCGTGTGACTAAAAGTCACTCACTTTATGTGATCAGATGAGAAAAACATGAAATCCTAATGTGTTGATTTCAGTAAAAGCTGCTAGGAAAACCCCTGTCACGCGCTTCTGCCTCGTTGATGTCAGAACCCCACTAAGTGTGCTCCGTAAGGCCCAGGAACAAACATCAGTTCCTCCAAAATTCGTACAACAAGACATGAACATGTGTGGAGCATTTCCCAAACGCTCCTGTACCCTCTCAGCCAACTCTTCCTCTTCCCTGTAGGCCTCCCTTAAAAAATCCATAAAACCAACATACACAGAGCACAATGGGTCCTGAACTCAGAGAGGACCACCCAAAATAGATGGTTTAAAGAAGTTTTGGCACACAGTGGAACGGAAAAGCTGCCCCTTTTGTCCAGAGGGGGAATGTTTGTGGTTCATGTGGGGCATAAAAAAAAAGCGCCTTTCAAGGAACTGAGTAAATCCCCCCCCTTCAGATTATGGACTGAGATTTGGATCAAGCTTTGGATTCTGGGGGGAGAGAGAGGAGCAGACTGGAGTTGCTGCAGCTGGGAAAACAAGCTTGAACTTTTTTTGATCTGTATGATCACTGTGCACACATGTAAAAGTGGGTGTCTCTCTAACATTAATTGTTAAGACACTTACCCATGAAGGCTCCTGTGCTGCATATGAGGCTGAAGAAACAGCTTTCAGGTGGCAGAGTTCCACATTTACTGCAGCAGAAAAAGGCAGAAGCATGAGACGACAGCCAACGCTCTAGGTTAATGTCCTAGATCAGATGGACTCAAATTCAATCATAACAAGCAGCATTCATGTATAGTCATGAATTGAATCCCTTAGCTGCGCTATAATACAACTTTGTACATTTGCTCTTAAATGGTAACTTAGCTGCACTTCAATAACATCGTGAGATCTTTATCGGCAGTAATATGTGAACTGTGAACAAACCACATCGTTACTTTCGGAGGAAAAAAAAAAAGCTGGAAACGTGTCCAACATAAACTCCTTGTTCATTCCTCTGCAGGGGGTGGGGGGGGAATCATTGTTTGCATTCTGCGGTGGCAAATTCAAAGAGTGGTGAAGGATCTACTATTGGCAACATGAGCGCCATATATTGTGGAGGTGAAAAGGTCCCTCCCATCTCAGTCGAGATCGTGATCGACACTTAGGCAGAATTTACCCTCATTAGTGAAATTTCTTCATTTGAAATGTAGGAACTCTAAATGATGAAAGGTCAGGAAATGAGGGGGGGACTTTGAAAATTGCTGTCCTAAATGACCAGGCTGGTTATGTTTAACACAAGGTCAAGAAAACAAACGTATCATTTTTTAAATCCTGTACGTCAAGGCTAACATGACGAGGCAACATAATTATTTTTATTTTTTTAGTATGATACAACATCAACATTTATTTGTTGAAACATAATTTTTGCTGGGGAAGCTGCACACTGGCATGTCTGCATGTTCTCCACGTGCATGTGTGACTCTCCTGGTGCTCTTTGAAACTTGTCACCAAGCACTTTTTTTTCTCTCTCTCTTTTCAATATTTTTCCCCAAACAAAAATAATACAATCTGATTGCCAAATAAACTTCTAACTCCAACTTAATACTGTTTTAATCTCCAGTCCTGCATAAAAAAAACAAAACAAACAAACAAACAAAACAAGCGGAGGACATTTTCACAAAGGAAGAAGAAAGTTCCCATTTCTTTTCATTTTTGGGGAATTAAACACAGATTTAAAATGACGCCGCAGAAAAACCAACAGCCATGTCAGATGATATGTACGTTTATTCACAACGAATGCTTTCTTTTGTTTGAAAGACGCTGACAGAACTTTAGAGGGCTTTCTCAGTTTGTGTCCTTACGGTGCTCCCCTTGTGCATACTCAAAATGCATATGACAGAACAGGGATTAGAAAAACCATGACATCTGCATGTGAATACACATCGAAAGGAGCTGAACTCTTTTACGCAAGAAGCCTGACACCCCTGACCTGATGAGTGGTATGTTGTCCAGGGTGCAGCACAGTTCGGGTCCTCTCTGCGATGGGAGCTGCTCCTCGCAGGACTCGTTATACAACCTGCAAAGACACACGTCCACGTAGTCAGTTTGCAGATACGATTCCCTGAAAAAAAAGTAGCATATATCGGAAACTTTAAAAGGAAATCATTTGTTGTTGCGGTAGTCCAATTTCAACCTGAAGACTCACCTGGTGTTAAGGATAAATCCCACTAACACACCAGTTTAGTTACTGAAGCGCCACACAGATGGGCGCTCGGGGCAATTCCTTTTTATGTCCCACTTGGTGAGCAACATGAGACAAATGTTAAAACGCACTTGCTGCTGCCTCAGCTACTCAGTTCAATGAGCTGGGCTTCTGTAGGTGGACAACTTTATCAAGATTCAGATTAGCATGATGGAAACCCATCACGCTAATCTGATACAATCAAATTAGCGTGATGTGATCGTATCAGATCACGCTAATCTGATACGATTATCAATGTAATGTAATGTAATCTGATACGATTACATTACATTGTAATGTAATCAAATGTAACCTTTGATTACATTACAGTTAGAATTGTATTTTAATGGGATCTCAACGAGAGTGTCGTTATGTGCCTGATAGGAGGACTGTGGTAAATGTAACAATAAGAAGAATCTTTAAGCTGAGAACATTTAATCAATGTGGATAAACTACCTTGTCAACAAATAAGTTGTTTTGATTTGTTTTTTCAAGAAAATCACTGGCGACACATCTGTCGCCATCATGGTATCGCGACAATCATTACTTTGTACAGCGCAGGGTAATAATAAGAGTGTTGGTTTTGAAGATAAAACAAAAAAAAAGCAACGTTCATGAAAAATAATATGTTGAAAGATGAAACTATTCTTTACGATCAATGTAAACATCTTCATTGGAATTGCATAAATAGAACTACTGTAAAATTTGCCAGCTAGCTTTTTGCACGTTTCCAGAGGTGTTTCTTTTTTTTCTTTTTTTTCAATGTTTTCCTTTGTTTTTACTGGTACTTTGATGATTTGTCTTTGGAAATGAGCTCCAAGTTTTTGGGGTTTCCATCACACTAATCTTTAACTCCCTCCACAAATTCTCTATCAGATTCAAGCCAATCACTCCAAAACCAACATAAAAATGACTTGCTAAGTTAAAACCAAATATTACTTCCAGTCAGAAGTCACATGTTGATCAAATTAAGTTAAAGTTAACTTAACTGTAACTGCAAAGTTAAATCATTTTGGGTTTAACTCCAGATAATATGGGAAACCGGGTCATATTTAAAAGTAAAGTCTACGTTGAAAATGTGTGTGTTTTTTTTATGTATTTGTGTGACTAATTGTTGGGTGTACCAATAGTTGTGCCACTGGCGATTTTGTTAAAAACATTTTTAGGCTTTTTACATATACTAGAGGTGCCAACAAGTGTTTGCATAAGAGATCTCTCCTAAGATGAAACACATCGAAAATGTATTTTAAAACAGTTCCAAGTTGAAGAAAACTATTCCAATCTCCAGTTATATTTTCACCTTAATGGTTCATTATAAAACATTTTCTGATGCCAAATAAGTGAACGAAAGAAATGTTTGAACACACTGTTAATGGTTCAAAGACGGGCTTGAACATTTGTCGCGTCACAGCTCTCGTTTTGCTCAAATGACAGTAGAAAATTAACCAAACATATATAATTTGCATATGAAAAACCTCTATCTCTCCCATCATCATTTGACTTTCAAAAGCAATTTTTTCTTGATTTCTTCTTCCTTCCAATTACATCTAACCCTGGAGAGAGGAACGCGCTGGTGTGTGTCGAGTAGAGACTGCTCAGGAAATAAACATGTCTTGGGTGAAATGTCTAGATTTCACAACTCATTTTCTGTGTTTTGAAAGCTCAGAGCCAGACTGCATGCCATCCTACATGCGTTTCTTTTTACATGAACAGATGAGGCTTTAAAGCAAAGCAGCTTCACCGTAGCATTCAAAACATGGTCATTTAAAAGGGGTTTGCTTATCTGCCTGCAGATAAAATGAGAGCAATTTTAAATAAAGTCTGAGTAGAACCAAACCAAAGAGAAATAACAGTTATTATCATTATTATTATTGGTGTACATGTTTATGTCTTTTACCAGTTGTGCACAGGGCAGACATGCTGGTTGTAGAGGGCCATTGCATATCTGTAAAAGAACAAAGATGATTATATTAATTAAAAAAAAGTGAAACAGGAGAACAAAAAGATTTATCTTTTCATTGCTTTGTTGTGTGTGCAATTCTGCTTAATTCTCTGTCTTTGCATAAAATGCGACTAATGGCAGATTCAGATCTACAAACTTTAAGTAAGACAAAACACCCCGAGGCGCCTTCTCTCATTGGCTTTAGTCAAACATTGGTGGCTATCTTTTACCCAGCTCTGTGACAGGAGAGAAGAAAGTAGTTCTGGTAACAGTTTTTTAAAACTGCACAATCAAAAAACCCTAAATACTAACAAAACTATCCTGTGACAAAATTCTGTTTCCCCACTTTTACTTTGCTGCCAGAGTATTGTCTTTGCAATATGTCATTATTTAGCAACATTACTTTTTTTTTTTGTCCCAGCCTTGCTTTGCTACAAACTTCTGCATTGCTTAGCTAAAGTACTAATGAGACATTTAGATTGTGACAAATTTGCTGCAGTTTTTTTATTTTTTATTTTTTACTTTTCTCACAAAAAGAAACATGCCTCTAAATAAGTCTGAATATACTCACACGACCCATATTCCTGTAATGGTGAAAACTGGTAGGCTGACAGGAAGGATCATCCACACAGACATGTCGACCGCCGGCAGGTACTCACTCCTGCAGGACCAATCAGGGCCCACCGCCGTGACTTTCAGGAGAAAAACATTTCATTCCAATTTTCATCTTTCTTAATCACACAACCAGAATGCACTAATGACACTAAAGTGCTAAGATCTGCTTGAAGTATGACCTCAGATCACAAAATCATCTTAAATTATATTAAACACCAAAGAAAATCCAGTGTCAAATCCTAATATGACTATCAAAGATATTATTCCTGTCTTGATTCCTTTAATATTGAAATATTTAATGGAAATGATTCAAATAGATGACAAATATTGACTCTGCTGTACTTAAGATTAGCAGTGGGGTACCACAAGGTGTTGTGCTAGGTCCTTTACATTTATAAAATACATAAATGATATATGATCATACATTTACACACAAACCAGATTTATATGGTACAGCTGCAACCATGATAAACCTTATATCTATGTACCTTTTTAATATTTTGTTTACTCAAAACGTAAATTCTGACATTTGCAATAAAAAGATTTTTTTTTTTTAGAAAGATGTCAGCATAATAAACACATCTTTGCCTGCACGACCGAACATTATTTCAGCTTACACACCTTTGTTCTTCAAATTTTTATAAGAACTGAATAAATATTTTATCATATCGTAAAACTTTCTATACTTTAAATATACTGAAAATGTTCAGCATTTTTTCCCTCTACTTACTGTGTAAACTCTTGGGAGTTTTTCTCAGTCAAACAAACAGAGACATTTGGGAATTTTTAAACTGTTTATGCTACTTTACAGATTAAATGGATGAGGGATTAATCATTTAGGAATGCTGAAGAATGCAACTATCAAGCAAGAGAAGATAAGACAGAAAAAGATCAGTGCAGCATGCCAGCAGTGAGCTGCGACACTCCTTACTGACCGATCATGAGATTTTGAATACAATGTGATAGTTACCAGTCGTTAGTGGTGATAATGATGTTTAGTGACTCATAGCTCTGATGAAGTTGCATATCTTTGCACAAAAACAAGGCATCACACGTAAGCTCATTTGCATGATGAACAGTAGACTGAAAACCTCTCACCTTTTTCAACTGAAACCGTCACCACCAGAAATAAGTTCAAAAGTAACTTTAGTTTACTGCAACAGGTTGTCATAATGTAATAATTGGAATTTCCTGGAATATTTTAAGGACTCACTGCAAGCTAAGGGAAGGAATGGGACGTTTTCAGTAAACTGCAGTGAAAAAGCGGTCAAGAATAATGAGAAACATTATGAGAATTATTGATTGAGATTACAGAAAAGTCTGACTCATTCATATCCAAATATATTGGGACTTACACCATTCTCTCCCCACCCCCAAGTAACCCAAAATGTATAATCTAACCAGTCCAATCTGAATACATTGATGTCTTTCATTAGCAAAGCTCAGAGTTATGCTTTCCAGGTTTCCCTACACACACAGCTTCAGTACACAACTCTTACCTTGTTTTCTTTATTCAAGGGTTCAGTCTCTGTGTCTCATTTCAGTTCTTCCTCACTGCCAGAAAACCTTGGTCCTGCCGGTTTCATTGTCCAGAAGCAAAACTGCCGCAGGTTTGATGCCTTATCGAGATCGGGAGGGAGGCAGCTGCTGGTCTCTCTCGTCTTCTTTCATCACTTCTTTCTGACTCTGTCCCCGATGTGTTGTGATCCGAGGAGGAGAGCAGCAGAGCCGTGGTACCTTCTAACTCCTCCCAACTCCGCTCTCTCCCCAGAGTAAAGGGAATGTTATCGCTGGACACATTGACTCTCATTTTCATTTTATTGGTGTAAGGAAAGTGGTCGATTTTAACCTCTTTTTCACTTTGAAGTGGAGCAAATAGACTCCAGGATCCAGTAGCTCTAAAGGTTCAGCACACTTTGTCCTCGTTGTAATACCTGGACATAGATTTCACAATGGGAATCTGAATCGTGTGTATTTTTGTTTTTGTTCTCATTAAGCCAGGTTAAAATGGTCCTCATTAGACCAAAATGCTTTCTAGAGAAGCACAAATGCAGGTTTCTTGGCCTTTTCTCACTTTTAGACTTTGTTTTTGGCCTAACAGTGCATTTAAACTGACTGTGGGCTCTCTAACTGAGCTTTAACCCAGTTTCAGGGTAAAAAGGTAAAAGTTAAAATGGAACACAACCAGGCAAATACTAGATACAATGTCTCTCTGACAGTTCAGTGTTCTGAAGCAATAATGAATCTGTTTGGCAGTTGAAATTACAAAGCAGTTTCGCATAGATCCTTGAGTATCTGGGTGAGTTGCCGCTGCTTTTCCTCAATGTGCTGAAATGTAAATACTCAAGACAGCCACACAAGAAACACTGCAACGGAGTGGGGATCAAAAAGAAAAGAAGGCGGAAAAATCTCTGCAAAGCCACAAGAGGGCGCTACGTCCCTAATATGCCGTCAAATTGTTTAGTTGTGGAAACAAAATAAAAATGTTTAAATGACTGAACAAAATGTGTGCAAGAAATAACTTGCATAAGAAAAGTTCACATTACATGTGCTTTCTTTTTTTTTTTTGCAATATATAATTCAATCCATATCTTCCCAGATTTTACAGATTATTTTCCCAGGATTTAAAGGTTAGTTGTTTTTTTTCTTTGAACTTACTAGAAACTTTAAAAACGTCACTATCTCTAAGCATATTGGCTAGTTCTCTTACAATTTTCATATAGTTTTTTTTTAATTTACAGATTAATGGGGTGGAATTTAACCCCCCCACACCCTCCATAAATATAAATAACATTTCTGGGTACACTATCAGAATTTAACATTTACTTCACCCGAACATTTTAACTTTTCCTAAAACGCATAGTATACATTACATGAAATTTAAGGTTACCATTCCAGGATTTACACATTCTTTTTTTTAATCTGTAGGTTACGGTGGCCGACAGGTGCAAATGCGCACCAAAAGAGAAAACATGCAAACAAAAGAAAAGACACACCCCCGAATCAAATGCAGCAAACAAAAAAGAAAACACCCCCGAATTAGAAAACACCCCCGAATTAGAAAACACCCCCGAATTAAATGCAGCANAGTATATATTACATGAAATTTAAGGTTACCATTCCAGGACTTACACATCCTTTTTTTAAATCTATAGGTTGCTTTCCCATAACTTACAGAGTGTAGTCTTTGAATTTATTGGTAACAGTCCAGTAACTTCCCATTTACCTCCTCAGAACTCATAATTTTTTCCTAAATCAAACCAGTTACATATCTTAAGTTTTCAAATGATTTTTTCCAGGACTTACACATTATTTACTTAATTTCCTGAAATGTATATCACTTTTCCATAACTTACAGATTGGTTTCATAGAACCTGAAACTGGCATGTTACTTTACTGCAACCTGTAAACTCATTTTAAATATATTTTTCAATATTTATTTTTTCATGGCTGACAGTCAAAGTGAATTCGTTTTTATTTTAATGTCAAGGTTCAAGTTTACTCTTTCACAGTTAGTATTGCAGCTTGTATAAATATTGAGTAATAATGCAATTCAATTGAGAGCTCTGTCGTCTTATGCTCTAACGTTTAGAACAAACACTTCAAGATAAAATGTGCTAGATGAATATAAACCATTTTGGGGGAATGAAATCTGTGAGAAAATATTACCTTGAGGGGGACGAAAGAGAAACGAAAAGCAAAAATCAACTGGAGAGATTCAAAAACAATCTTAATCTGAATAAAGTTATCAAGCAAACTTTAGTGCAGGGAGTATTTGAGGGTGGAAAAACAAATCTACATCTTTGCCTCATCTTTAGTTGTGATCTTCAACCTGAGTGACAAACAATACAAATAAGAACATAACTGCTCCATGAGAAATGCCGCAGGCATGGATTTGAAAAACCAGCTGTGATGCAGAATATGGTGGGTTACGATCTGCGGCGTCTCTCACCACAGCTGA
The DNA here is from genome assembly GCF_000485575.1 of Poecilia formosa. Classification (NCBI taxonomy): domain Eukaryota; kingdom Metazoa; phylum Chordata; class Actinopteri; order Cyprinodontiformes; family Poeciliidae; genus Poecilia; species Poecilia formosa. The sequence continues at coordinate 623,421 of NW_006799946.1, forward strand.
GTCAGAGTTTTGTCCTCCATCAACCCGTGGCCTCCCAGCAGGCCGTCTCTCGGTCAGGATGCTTCGCTCTCTGCTTGGTGGCATCTGATGGGACTTCACAGAATACTGTGCTTCTATGAGTCAGAAACTCAACTGGATATTAATTTACTGTACAATGATGTTATCATTACTATAGTACGGGGAATCTTAAATGTGTACAGATTATGGAAATTTAATTAAAAAAAATTACTTAATTACAAAGTCTTTTTTTCCATATTTAATATGCAATAAGCAGGTTCCAAAGGTGAATAGACCCTTTCAATGATACTTACCTATGCATGTTTTGATTAATTTCATCAACTAGTTATTATACAGTGGTGGTCAAAAGTGTACATACACTTGTAAAAAATCATAATGTTATGGCTGTCTTGAGTTTCCAATAAGT
>NW_006799946.1:624241-636607 GCF_000485575.1 Poecilia formosa
TATATATATATAAAGAGGGGAAATCAATGCAAAACCAAAAACATTCTCAAAGTACAAGTAAGTACAACAATACTTTTTTATAAAATGGAACGAGAACTTGCAAAACCTGCAAAACCTGCAAAACTGAACCTTTGATTTTTGGAGTTTACACCAGGGACAACAAGGCAGCAAAATTTACTGTGAACAAGACTCACATTCAAGTTTGTTTTACTTTTTCTTAAAAATGTGCTTAATGGTAAAAAATAATCCTTGTTTTCCTCACAGACTAAACTTAAGAAATCCCTTGGTGCTGAATTTTCAAGGCAAAACGTGAAATACCGGTTAAGGTTTTGGTTTTACAGACAAAGCATAAAAGGCCGTTCAGTGCCAGCCGCAGAGAAACGTGATCGCCCTACTACAGCCTGTCAGTGCTTTTGAGATGCGTATGTTTTTATTATGACTGCTTACTGTTATCCAGTCATTCTCTTTTAGTGCCTATCACGCAGAAATTAAAAGAGTTTGAAAGGAAGAGTGCAATGGTCTTACTAGCATTTGTGATCTCATTTCTTCATGTTAATGTTGTGCTAAATTCAGAGTTCTCACTCAAAGTTTCGTCTAACAACACATTTCCAGAAATTCCTAAACTCAACTTTTAACACGCCTCATTCCTTTGCAACCATGTTAAGGTAAGAAGACGAATGTAAAATCTATAAACTTTAACTATCAACATTCAACACTAAATAATAATAATAATAAAAATATTTGCACCTGTCATCCATATGAAAACATTTTTGCTTAGGAACACTTTCCAATGTGAAGGTATGAAAGAATGCACTTCTTGTAATGTATCATAGCTGTACTTGACAAAAAAATATGAAAATGTCTTCACTTCATCATACAAGCTCACACCGTACTTGCGCTATGGGCGTGTTCTAAAATCAAAAGCATCGGCCCGGTTTCTATTCGTTCGCCAGACATTCTTCCTGAATTGTCAAAGTGAAAACTCAACTGCCAAAACGATTTGTGGGAGGAAACACTCTAAGGAGAGTGCTGAAAGAAGTGTTGACAATGCTAAAATCACTGAGCCCTTTGAATTTGACCAGGCGTTGCACCATATTTTAGAATCTAAGCACTTATTTTATGTTCAACTGAAGTTCATTTGCTAAAATGTTCCTAATGTCTCAAAATATTTCTAGGGTTTATTTTTTAACCGGCTATGTTCTCTAACCAGAGAAGAGAGGTTGCATTTCAACACTTTTTGATGAAAGTATGGGCTTTCAGTAAATAGGAAAAACATTTGGACAATCTTTACACAGAAGTGTGTTTCAGTTCCAATTTTGTCTGTAAATTATCACAATAAAATTAGAAACAAGCAAAAAAAAATTTTTTTTTACTTAAATTATTTTGATACATTTAAATTTGCAAGTATGAACTCGTTTTCTTCTTTAAATGGAAAAAAAAATAATGCATGCATTTAATGTGGATAAGCAGCAGTTTTGCATAAGCAGGATTTCCTTCCTGACAAAAATAATTCTGATATTTTTTGCTACGAGTGAGAAACTCTGGCTGCGGATGTGTTAGAAGATCAACACGCTGCTGTTTTTATTAAACACAATTTCCTGTCAATCAATAAGTCTGCATCCTTTTAAAACTAATCTTCTGCTTTATCCGTTATGTGTTAGATATCAGTTTAGACGGTTCCTAAAATCTTACCAGCGATACCAATCATATTGATAACAGGGGCAGCAGAAGGAAAATATTGTGAAAAATATCGATGCTGGTGTAAATATTTTACTTCACTAACGTGGGAAACCATTAATTCTTTGGGTCATGAATACAGAAATGTAAACAAGAAACACTCATAACTTGTGTTTATCAGAATCTTATTATTAAAACATATCCGAGGAACTGTGCTTCAAACATAAACAAGCAGAAATTTGGACGGTGGCGAAATAGTTGGAACTGGATGGAATGGATAAAGTATCTCTTATCATTCATGGATTAAACTAATTAGAAACAATAATAAATAAATTTGTACTAAAGTTGCAGATCCAAGCCTTTTCAATCACAAGCTACACTACGGCTCTCAACTAACAAGCTTGAATAAATAAAAAAATAGAACATTTCCTTAAAGAACATAAAATTTGTAAGTGCGTTTGCTCCCTATCTCACAGTTTTTCTTTTTTTTTTTTTTTAGTTACATTAAGGCCATTTTTATTACAGCATATGACCACAAACATTTGCTGAACACATTTCACAAATATTTGGCCATTACATGTTCACAGCAGATGTTGGTGGAGAGTCACCAAGGCAAAGTTTTGAATTGAGCCCTAACACAATGCTTGTTTATCGTCTTCCTTAATCATTCCTCATACTTTACTTCCAAACACTTGTGAGTTTATATCAGAATGACCTGTGCGTTTCTCCTGCTCCTAACTGTGTATTGTCACTGATGTATCGCTACTTTAAGAGGCAGAGGCTGATGAAAGTGAGAAAAACAGTAAACAGTCAGTCAACTAACTTCTAAGACGTTACTCTGCCTTGGATCCTTTGTCTCTGGATGGATCCTTAAGGTAGGTGTTGTAAAAGAAGGAAGCAAACAGCACCAGATAGCTGAGATATATGACTGTGCCCCACATGATGTTCTCCATGTTGGAGGGACAGTGGACTTCATGCATCCACATGTACACTAAGCCTAGCACAGCCAGGCCCATTACCATCTGCAGGATCTGGGCCGTAGTGATGATCATGGCGAGTGGCCGGGGCACCCGCAGTCCAGCTGCCCGGGCCGCATAGTACGTGTACATGATGGAGTGAACCATGTAGTTCATGGTCATGAACCAGCCGCCGCCCGCCACCAGGTCCTTGTAGGAGAACCAGGAGTAAACCAGCACGGTGATGTGGTGGTACCAGTGCAGGAAGATGAGGCGCTGCTTTCGCAGGATGATGAACGCCGTGTCTCCTGGGTGAGTCGAGAAAGAGAATTTAATCTGTATTTTAAAAGTCATTAAGATATTATTTACCATTTCTTTCACAATTTAGATCTTTTTTCTATTTATGAAAGCCTAATGGACACATTTATAAATTTAATTCTATAAAAATGGCAATTTTATTAAAGTGTCTCAAAGGATTTACTGTTATGTCTTCTTTGCAAAGTGCTTTTCTCTTTTTTTTTTTTAAATGTTTTTACTGTATATTTTACTCTTTATTTATATGCTTTATAAAATCAAAATGTAAACAAACATAATTTGATGCATTTCCATTTTGTATGTTTCCTTACTCACAAGATTATTTCCATAGCTGCACAATGGAAAGTGAAATTTGTCCACCCTGTGCTAGTTTTAAGAGCTATTAGCGCTGTTAGCAAGCAAAGTGAGCATCAACATATGCAAAGACATCAAAAAGCAAAAATTACTTTTTAAATATCCTTGTCAGTTCAGTGAAATTACTGTTTTCACTTGGTCATTAAACAGGTAATTTAATGGGTGCTCACACCTTCTCATCAGAGTCTACAACTATATGGTAGCCATTTAGCACCACTACTATTCTTGTTCCTACTGACTAGCTTAATTTACAGAAGAAAATAGGTCTTAGTTCACCGACTCTCTGAATTTAAAAAAACATATTTGCTGCAAACAGAACCATGTACTCCATTAGCTAGTCGTTAGCAACTTCTAAAAATAAGTCTAGAATAATTGTCACTGTATAAAAGTCATATTCCAGAGATTACCTGTGTCATTAGCTGTGCAACTGGACTGGATGTTAGCATCAATAGTACTGCTGATGCTAATGGCTAGCTGAATTTACAGAAGGAACTATGGCTTTCACGTAGTAAACTGTGGAGAATTTAATGCATATAACTGTGCTTTGTGCAGATCAGTTTCAGGATGACAAGCTAATTCATTCACAAAAAGGTCCTTTTTAACTCTACCCTAATGTTAGATCACATAGAAGTATTAGCACTCAGAGCTGTCTTAACATTTGCAAAGAATTGTTGAATGATAGTTGACAGATGTAGTGCTCTTACTGTAACACTTATAAAACATATATTATTTTGGGCTTATTTAGCTTACTAAGTGAAAAAATATGCTAACTGCTGTTAGATGGTGCTAAAAGCTTACAAGAAGCAAGAAGAAGCTACTTCTAGCTTCTTGTAAGCTAGAAGTAGCTAGCTTACAAAGGGAGCGAGAGTGTCAACCAAATTTATGTTATTTTTTTTAATGACAAAAAAATCTATACAACAAAATTAATGGATTTTTATCACATCATGTGCATTTTTTACTGTAAATGCACATGATGTGTTAACAGTAGGTACAGTGCACGGTTAGTACAAATGGAGACATTTTTATCTGGTCTGTACATAAAAAAAAATGTTTCAAGCCAATCATTTTCTGACCAAAAAAAAACTTGTCAGATTCAAAATAAATCTATTACTGCAACACGATGGTAAGGGACATATTTTAAAATTAATTCTAAGTGACTAGTTTGCAAAAAGGAAATTGGGTTAAGTCACCTCTAAAACTGAAGTATTTCAAGTAATTCCTCTGTGATGTATTGTTTATTTTTCATAATCTATTCATGTAACTCTATTTTAAAACTGATAAAATGTAAAAAAAAAAAAAAAAAAAAACAAAAAAAAAAAAAACATAAATCAGACCTTCATAATTTAAACTGAACATCTCAGCCATGGCTTTCCAATCCCATTCCCTTTAAAAAAAGAAACATCCTCCAGTTCCAAGCAGTGGGAAAGCGACTACGTCCTTCCTGCTTGCAGCTGAGGAAACATTCTTCATTTCACTCCTGCACTAAAACAACTTTCTCACTGCCAGAGCATCTAGCTCTTTTTGTAGATCAATCGGCACCATCTGACCCACAGATTCTCTTTGGAGATGTCCTGAGCCAGGCCATTACGAGCATTATGAATTTCTCAATTTGAGGACAGCAAAGGTTTATTCTATTTTACTGTGTTATAATATGCGCTACTCTACTGCCCTCTGAACTCCTGAATAAATGTTGATATTTTCATTTTGGAACTGGTTCATACCATTATGTTGCACAACCTCAAATTGACTGACTGGTACAATGCAGGGCATTAAAAATATAAAAACAAGAATATAATCCAGCTTCAAACAAAACATTTGAAAATAAACAGAGGGAATCTTACCGAGCTCAGGGGCCTTGCTAATAGCAAAGGCGTAGGACCAGAACTTGGTGATTGGTGCGTTGTAGAAACTATTGTCACACACGGACTGTTTGAAGCCGCTCTTCGTGATAATGTGCAGCATGTATTTTCCAGTCCTGACCGCTCCGATAATACTGAATTGTGAAGAAAGAATTTGTAAAAGAAAGGACATTTTAATATTTTAATGAATACATAAACTCTGATAAAACCATAAAACTTAAAATTACTGTGAAGAAAACCGCACCACTCTGCAGTTTTCTTCACAGGTGTAAGAAACAATCAACTTAAGCATCGTAAATGTTTTGTTTGATGAAAATGCTTCGTAAAGAAACAATCAGTTATCTCAGAGTTGCAGGAAAATAGACAGAGAGGCTTGGTTGTTTAACTGTTTTATGGCAGCAAATGTGTTGATGTGTAAAAGCTTTTAGCTCACCGCAGAGCAAGTTGGACTCACCTGAAAATGGCGAGGCTCAGCGACCACAAAGCCAAAGGTCGGCGCAGGTTGAGCTTCGGCCTTTCCCTCATGAAGTGTTGGCCGCCGAACACGAGCGCAGCGTACAGGCCACAAAATATGAATGACTTGCTCCTGCAGAGAGGAACAGGCGGTAAGCACCCAAGCCTCTGCAAAACTCCAAACAACACAACACACTCAACACGCTAAAACACACAGGGATGCTACGATTGTTTAGAATGTGAGTGAAATGATTTTAGTTTTTTTTTTTTTATTGGCTGCTACCAACCAGAGTCTGATATTTTTCACCCCGTTCAGTAAATGGGCCTCAGCAAAAGAGCTAAACTGTCCTAGTTTTATCCATTCAGCCACTGTAGGGGAAAAATTATGTTTTTTTTTATTTACAAATAAAAATCTGAAAAAATGGTGGCTTTTCACAATTTTATGCATTTACACCCTTAATTTAAAACACCTAAATACGAACTGGTGCACCTATTTGCCTTAAGAATATACCAATTAATTAGAGTTAACTGGTGCAATTAACTCTAATTTATTTTTTTGCAGTACATAAAGACTGCAAATTATTTTCAGTCTTTATTTACTTTCAGTGAAGACCTCAGAGGTTTGTTAGAGAACGCAGTGAGCAAACGGCCTCAGGAAGAACAAGGTGCTCAGCAGACAAGGCAGAGATAAAGTTGTGGAGAAAATTAAAGCAGAGTTAGGTGAAAGTGATTTCATCCTAAACTAACAAGCCGGTCAAGGAGAGCCTTTAAGAAGTAGTCAAGAAGCCTGACTCTGAAGGAGCTGCAGAGATTTACAGCACTGGTGGAAAATCTGCCCATTACACAACTAGTACACCCCCCACATTACAAATTTAATCTTAAAATCTCTGAATATATTGGAACTGAATGTACAAAGTTGGTAAAAATAGATCTGCTAGATCACGTTCCAGTAGGACAATGACCTTAAGCAAACAGCCAGAGCAATGGCGTAGCCACGTGTTACACTGGCCTAGCCAAAGTCCAGACATAAAACCAATGTACAATGCTTTGAATTACTTCAAATTAATCAATGTCCACAGACTCTCTTCAACAGTCTGACTAAATTTGAGGTATTTTGCAAGGGAAAATTGGAAAGATAAGATATACCCCAAAAGACTTTCAGTATGTATTGTGTTGGTCTATCACATACGATCTCCATAAAATACATTTACATTTGTTCAGAATGTGGCCATAGGGGTAGCAGTGTGCTACCCCTTTCAGTATGTATTGTGTTGGTCTATCACATACGATCTCCATAAAATAAATTTACATTTGTTCAGAATGTGGCCATAGGGGTAGCAGTGTGCCTTGAAGAGGGTTAACAAGAACAATGAATCCAGGAAATCAAACATTTACCTCACCCACGGTTCAATAATCACATGTATGAAGTAAGTTTTAACGATCAGTGTATTTTTAACCTGGACCGAGATCCAAAGGGCCTCAGAGAATCGAGAGTCAGATGAAGTCATATTTGCTTTGTAGTTCTGCTTTTTTGGTTTACACCCGCCAACTGTTATGCAAGAGGAGTTTGACACATTTACTGTCAAGTGATACCAAATAATCAGAAAGCGATTGATTAATGTAGTTTTTTTAGCACTCTAAATAATTTTTCCATTTTTTTTGTAACAAGATATAGATTTTATTATCTACCAGGTGGCCCAACAAAAATCATTAGAAAATTGAAGGAAAATTCACTTATTCTAATCTCATGTTGTTGATCACATACATCCATAACATGGTATGTTTCCAGGTGGGCCATACTCTTTGCATTTTCTGCAACTTTCAGAGGCAGTTGGGTTTCACAGGACTGTTCGCAGACTAAAAACAGGTGTGAATACAGAAGTATGTCACTTTTCAGATTTGCATTTGTAAAAAGCTTTGGAAACCATGCATCATTCTCTTCCTACTTCACAATTATATATATAAATATATATTTATATATATAAAAAAATAGTTTGCCTCGGTCTGCCACTTTAAATCCCAATGAGATACGTTGACGTTTGTGGTTTTAATCTACCATCTTCTGGATTATTATCTACCTCAAAAATGTGGCCAAACCTGTGAGACTGACAGGCTCCTCTGTGGGTTCACCCCCACTTCTCAAATCACTTTTGCAAGGAATGCTCCTCATTCCTCTGGGGAGTGAGGAGCAGGGTTGTCACAATCATTTAGAGCTAGAAAAATGAATTAATCACAGATATTCATTTGCGTCAAAATCCGTAAACTGACCCAATCTCGTTTTCCCAAATAGACTTAGCAGCAGAGCTCCAACAACAGATACTCTTAACCCATACCCTCCTTGCAGTCACTCACCTGATTACAAACATGAGCTCTACGTGGAGGATACATTCCAGAAAAAAAAAACACATACGTGACTCTCTTTTGCTGACGAGGTAAAAGCATTGTTTGGAGGTAGTTTCCCAATGAGGCACACGGACGAAAGAAAAAACTAAACGTCCCTCAACAGTAGACAAATTTACTTTTTAACCACAAATATATTTGAATTGAAAGAAAAATGGAAGGATACATCTTATTAATCAGAGGTACATGTTTCCGCAGAAGGACATTAACACTTGGTCTGCTGGTTTAGTAAACAGGAAAGTGGCACTTTTAAATTATTGATTTCTAAATTAAGGGTAGACTACTTCAGCTCTTCCTCTATCCCTAATTAAAGAAGCAATAAAATAATGTTGTCTCATTGTAATTAACCATACTTATTTTTGTTCCTAGCTAGAAAGAACCCGGTGCCTTAAAAAAAAAAAAGTTGCTTAGTATTGAAAATGGCGATGAGTATATTTTGGAGTACTGTCATCGAGTTTCTTCAGAAATATAGTTGCAGCTGCATCAGATCTGAAGACAAGGAAACAACTGATAAAAGGAGACAGCCTTTGTGTTGTTCAGCTGCTACGCAGATGCTGAGGGTGAGGAATGCTGCACAACCAAATAATTCAAAAGATGTTGTCGTTGCACCCAGACAAGGTAACAAGGAAGAACACTAGCTGTGCCCTTTGAAAGTATTCACACTGTTGTTTTTCTTTCTGTCACATTAAAGTCACAAACTACTTTGGATTTTTTTTCTTCTGAAAACTGCAAAATGCAAAGATAATGAGATATGGTTTTAACACTTTTTTTAATAAACAAAGCGTGCCCCTGCTTTTGTAATCCTGCCACCTGAGAGAGTACGGTTAGATGCAACTACAGCTGCAAATTGGGTGTATGTTTAGGGCTGGTGACAAGGAAGGTGAACCGTCGCCTCAGTCTCAGGTTATATGCAGGCTCCAATAGCTTGTCTTCCTGAATTACCCTTTATCTAACTCCATCAATCTTTCCATCAATTCTGGGTAGATGCCCAGTTTTTCCTAAAGATGCATGATGCTGCCACCCCCATGTTTTGCAGTGATAATGGTATGTTAAATGTAATTTGCAGTTTTAATTGTTTGCCACTTTTTATGCAGGTCAAAAATTAACATTGTGGTCTCCCCTGATTGTGGCATGTCTGTCCATTTGTTTGCACATGGCTTGTAGTGGACTGCAGTCTTGTGGATTTTTCTCAACAGCCTTTCTTCTTGGCTGTAGTGTCTACCATAGAGTCCTGATTTGTGGAGAAATCCAGTCAACAAACCCCCCTCCCCATCTGATCTGAGGATTTCTGTTCTGCTTTTGGTGATGGCAGCACCTCCCTGTGATGCTTTTCTGATCAGAGTTCTCCATCCAACTTGACCGAGTCTCTTGATGTGCAAACTCTACAGATTCATACCACAATGAAAGCATGGTTTAGGTTTGTGTTTGTAAAATTACAAAAAAAAAAAACAAAAAAACATTTATCTTTGTCTTCCCTATTAGATAAATAAAAGATTAGGTTTTGGCTACAGCATAATAAAATGTTAAAAGGTTCAAGGTGTACTAAGTAATACTTTCCATCCTTGAAACCTTTTTGAAAAGGAAGTGCCTAAAATTAAAACGCCCCGCCTTTATAACGAATCTGTAATTGCAAAGTACGACATGTTACCGGTTAAAAAAAATCACAGCAGCCAATTCTGATGTTTCATCTTATTTACGATAGTTTTAAATCCACTCACCAGTTTTCTTGCATCCATTCCAGAGCTCGAGTTTCATCGAAACGTCGCTCAAAATCAAAAAGGTTCAGTTCGCTCTCGTTCATTTTCTTCCGCAGTTGAGTTGAAGTTTCCGGATTATTTAATCGACGGGAGAGGGAATTAATATATTCACCAGAAATATAGTGGCTACTCAAAGCTACAATGTGATCACTCCAGCTTTGTCCAGCTTCCAGGTAAGTCCTGAATAGGAGGAACAGATGAGGTGTGCTCGGATGTTAAGTCCCGCTGTCACTTTTCTTGACGCGGATAAAGCTAGCTTTAGGATGGCTAGCCGTTTCCGGCTCAGACTTTCACAATAAAACACCACGGAGGCGTCACAGAGCTGTTTAAAAAAATCAAAAAGGGACAAGAGACAAAGGAAAATAATTGATATCGGATTTTTTTTTTTTTTTTTTTTTTACATAGTTACACTCGTAGGGGGAAATTATACATGCTTTTATCTTAGTATGTGTAACACAAGAATATACAACGGTGCCATACACTTTACTCTGATGATCACAAAAATAATTCTCTCCATATATAGCATATAAATATATGTGTGTGTGTGTGTGTGTGTGTAAATTTCTCATCTTTTCGTTTGTTAGCCATCTTTCATAGTATGTGGTGTTGGCTTTTATCTTCATTCTTTCAATCTAAAAGGCAATTCCTTCCTGTACACGTCTGCTCATCTTATCTTTATTGTCTTTTTTATAGTGCAGTCATATTATCTGCCCTTAAACTGAACTCACTCACTGGTATGCTCTTTATTCCAAGCACATTTATAAGAAAAGGTTCAGCAGCTCTCAAGTTTCATAACATCTGTCACATCTGGGCATCTTAACAGTTCTAGATATGCAAAAGCAGGTGGTTAGGCCAGTTTACAGAGGTTTGTAAAATTACTTTGTTGTACTAAGTTTTGCATGGCTAAAATGAAAGGTTCCTCATTTGCCAATTTCAACTATTAGAACTGTCAATAGTTCAAATAAATAAAGTCAAATAATTAAAAAACATTTTCATTTTCATACTTAACATAGATACATGTGCATAATTTTGGTCATTCATCCGAGGAATTCCTAAAAAATGAAACAGACAAGAAACAAAACCTTAAAGAGGTTCAGGAAGTAACTTCAAAAGGTTTGGTGATTGTGTTGTTAACCCCGTAACTGGTGGGACCAAAATCACCAAACACGGCTGAAAAGGCACACCCAAATTAAATCAGCTGCTGTTCTTGAACAATTTGGAGTACATGTAAAAGCTTGGTCTCTTTATGAAGAAGACAAGCTAAATTTTCAATTTTGCAGTCAAAAATACTCTAACTGTAAGTGGTTCATAGCTATTGAAACACAAAAAAATATTGAAGAATTTTGCTTCAAAAAAAAATTTTTTTTTTCATTTTTATTTCTTGTAAATACACATTGAGTGTTAAATGTATGAACTGGAAAATACAATAAATCTGTTGAATAAAGTATTCTGCTCATGGATTTATATCACAAAAATAAATGTCATTTTGGACATTTATTTATGAGGATGTAAAGGTGTTGTCCAAGTGTGCCATCCGGAGTCTCCATTCAGCATCTCCAAATGGCACACTTGGACAATCACTCACTCCTCAGTGTTTCAAGACTGGGGAGTCACAGTCCTCAGTGTGGACTGAGTACTCATTGATGAGCCCCTCCACTCCCCTCCCCTCACCCCGCACTCAAGCGGTACGGTGACCCTCCCTTCGCCCCCCTCCCCCGCAGTACCTGACCGTGACAGTGATGAGTCACAGTACTCAGCATAGACGTAGACGCCTCATGGAGCGGGTCGGCCTGTTGCTGCGATATGTCACAGCGTCCGCCATATTGAATGTGGACTATGTGCCAGTAAGCTAATACAGGTAAATGGACCGAACTTCTCCTCTAACAGCGGTTGTTCATCAGCTCTCTCTCATTAGAAAACAGTGTGAAAACACTGTGTGTGTAACACAGTGTAACACTGTGTAACGCTAACAGTGTGTGTTAGCGTTACTGGCCCGCAGTAACGCTAACAATCAGCGTTACTGCGGGCCAATTAAGCTACATAGGAAGTATTTTTCGGTTGTTTAGGAGCGAATTTCTGGCTGCAAAGTCAAATAATTCTGATCTTTAATCCTTACCTGTGAAAGGTAATGCCAGTGAATCCAGTTTGTTTCGTAAAACGGTTGAAACAAGTCCACACAGCACAGGACTTAAGGAGCTCCGATCGCTCTGCTGCCACATGGAAGATGGCGGACGTTGTTACGTACAACTCAGCGCTGAGGTGTCTACGTATTGATGTCTATGGTCCTCAGTGCGGACTGAGTGCTCATTGATGGGCCATTAGCGCCACGGAGAGATTTTTTCTGTCCTGTGCTTACAGGACAGAAGAAGTCCTGTAAACACAGTTACGCATAAAAAACAGGATGGAAAAGACAAGTTCTGTCTGTTCACATAAGTCAAATTCTTTGGTGATTTTCTAGGGGTAAGGAAGACACTTAAAACCTGGAGAAAAACAAAACAAGGTCTAGGTGAAAAATAAATCTCTTTCTGACAACTAGGGTCTAAGTTCAAATGTTTAGAAAGGGAGTGTTAAGAGAGGAAAAATTCTTGAACTTTA
>NW_006799946.1:636954-726468 GCF_000485575.1 Poecilia formosa
TCTTCATCTTTGGTTTTGAATAGGTCTCAAAGAAGGTGACAAAATCATTTAGACCATCCCTTTTAGGTAATTTGAAATTGCCTAGAGGTTTAGAAGGAGAGGACACACCTTCAATGCATTTATTAAATTGAGGAACGCACCTCTCAAATAAAAGTCCCCATTTTATAGCAGCAAGCTAAATTGCTTTGTTTGCAGCCGCACGAGCAATTCCCAAAGGCGTATTTGCTTTTTCTCTTATTTTTGTATTTTCTTGATGGTTTGGGCGTGATTCTGGTCTGCTTCTCTATGCATTTCATTGTCTGAATAAAACCCTAGATATGTCTGAAGTTGAATGGTGACTGGTTGTTCTCTGTGTGGTTTCCACTGTGTACATGCAGAACCCTGAATTCGGGACACCAGAGGAAAACAACAAGCAAAGAAGTTTAACATTTTATTCCTCTAATTCAACATTACGCATGCAGCTGGTGGATTCATGTCAAAACAAACCCCAAAATGCCTTATATCCTTATGACAGGACAGGTGTTGGCTACACATCGGTGGCTTTAGATTTAGTTTCCGAGTTGACCAGTCAGAAATATTGCAGGCATGTCAAAATGAGCTTCCGTCGCTCTCTGGGTATTATCGGCTCGGAAAAAGCCATTTCAAAACATTATTGTCCCCCCCCCCTCATGTCAGTCACTAGGGGGTTTCTAGGCTAACATATCTAGGCAGAGTTTAAAGAGGAGAAAAAAGGCAGAGAATTCAGACACACTAGATTTGTTCCACTGGTGGAACACCATCAGTTAAGGGGTTAATTTCGTGTAACCAGACACTGTAAAAAAAAAAAAAAAACTGTTCAGAAGCAGGATCCATTTTACGTTTGTTTTCTTGAACACTTTCTTTTTAACTTCCGTGTATGACCGACTTTCCCTCAAGTTAGTTTTTCCTATGAGCAGATTGAACAATTTTGTTTTAGAGCCCCTGCCCAATTAAGCAACAGAGTACCCCTTTCTTTTTTTACGTTTGTTTAACATTTGTTGTCTATATCAGTTTACAAATCGGTTTACATTCTTGTATAAAATACAAATTTACAGCAATCCTCACTGCACATTTGTTTTATTTGCATTTACAAGGCCTTTGACTCTTTTCTTTCCACATGCAACATCCTCTCAGTATCTCTTGTCACTTTTGCTCAAATTATATTTTAAGGCTTTATAAAATGTTACCTTTCCCCTGAGATGGATTACATTTTCCTGTTTTTCCTATTAATCTAAGAGCTTTATTTGAAGAAACAGATTCAGTTTTATTTTACTCTTTTTTTCTTTATTTTTTTGTTCCATCGTCCTGTAGAGAGAACAAAGCTCCATTACACATCTCATTAGACTTTTGTTGTTAGTATTTATTCCACTGATCCCTCTGCCTTCTTTCACTCTTTCGTTTATAATCATCTTCTCCTCTGCAGTGAAATAATAACCGCACGTGTCAGTGGTGTGCGGACGACAAAGAGGATTTGAAGATGAATCACAGGCAGAGTGATGGACGGCAGATGAAGGACACAGTTTACAAATGAAAAATGTGCTACTCTAGGTAAGAAAAACAAACGAGAGCTACAGTGATGAGCTTCAAAACACCAAATACAAACTCACAGGACACTACAGTGTCATGTGGAAGAAGGAGAAATACACATGCAATGACATAGATCAACATTATACAAGGGAGATTTACAAGGTAGAAGGGTGATACTGGCCTCATTAGAAAACACGAGGGTAGAGGTACAGTGATAAGTTGCAATAACACGGCAGCCTTTGAGCTGATTTCAAAGTCTTGATTTGTGCAGTAAAAGGGGGCAGTTTTATTTTGCATCGTGGCGCTCTGATTATTGTTTTTATGCTTAGCAATGGCGAGCTGGTGTCTGCTCTCTACAGAATTCAGGTTCAGGATTTTATGTGTTCGGCATCGATGGAAGAACCCTCTTAAGATGGAGAACGAGGCACCGAGGCACGTGAAACGGGAGCCCACCTGTTTCACGGGTCTGTCACTTAAACTCACTGTGAGGCTGCCTTGCTTGCGTAGGTTTCTTGTTTGTATCCGTGTTCAGGACAGAAGAGAAGAGAGAGAGAAGAGAAAGCAAAAGAACAGAGAGCAGGCGTAGATGTTCCTTTTTTGTTGTTGTTGGTGGGGGAGTAACGGAGCAGAGCTACCGAGTGAAGTTGTAAAAAAAAAAAAAAATCAAACAGATCCTAAACAAGCAGATGTTGTGTAAGAGTCGGAGAGTCCAGAGTCAGAGAACATACTTTTTTTTACTTTTTTTTTGTCACTTTTTTCTCTTTTTCCGATTTTTATGTTTGTTACAGTTCGTTATTTTGTTTTTTTGTTTAGAACAGTTCCGTTTAGAGGTTTGGGATGGAGCCTGAGGCAGGTGGTCGGAAACACTCGGCCCATAACGGGAAGCCTCAGATGATGCCGTACTGGGCCAGCTCGTGCAGCTCCAGGTGGTTGAAGGCCTCCCAGGGGCAGATGACGGTGATATCTGGGGATAGAGGTGGAAATGTGAAGTTGCTTAGGCGCCTTCTCAATCGCTGAAATGTTCTGCAGTTTAAGTCTTACTGTAAACTCACCTGTGCCCAAGCCCTCCATGCCAGGAATGTCATCTCCAAAGCTGAAAGAACACCATAGATTACACATTAAAACATGCATTCATTCTTTTTTTTTTGTAAGACCTGAAGGAGAAAAAGCTTTAGTCGAGACGTACCCTTGAATTCCTTTCTTTGGAGGCTTACTCTTGAACTGTCGGGTCTGCCGCTGCTTGAACTTGGGCGGGCCCTTGCGAGGAGTGGCAGGGCCTCCTGTTACACGGGTAGCTGATTTGATTTCAGCTTTGGGTGGCTCTAGATTCATTTTGAGCACTCCGAAAAGACGTGCGCAGGTAAGTCGTTGGGTATCTCAGAGGTGAAGCTGTCGTGATGAAATCTGTGGAAGTAAAACTCATGTTACGATCTGACGAACAGTGTCACCTCGGTCTTCTTTCCTGCCTCCACGTCCAGTTTGATTTGATGCAAGATTTACTGTCACCTCTGTCTGACATTATCAGCTCTAATCCTCTTATGGATCTGACGCTTTCCTGTAACCGAAAGTCCTTGGGGGTCCACGCTGCAGCCTGTCCACCAAAGACGACCCAATTTCCTCTAATCCCTGGCTCAAGATAAGATGTCCTAACCCTCTTCATTTCAAGCTGGTTGCACTCATGTAATCCTGTTTAAAACAAGGACGACTGGGAAGAGTTGCTGAGCTGTGCACTGAGGGTCTAATCGAACAATCTGTCTCTGTTACAATGCCTGACAAATGTGGATCTTTACTCTTAATGTTGCGGATTTCAATAAAAAGGTGCAGAATTTGAATGTCAGTCCACAATAGTAAAGTTTATATTCTAAAAGAGAAACCTTTTCATGATTTTACAAATGTGTTTTTGGACAATTGTATCTAATACTAGGTGTTGCATATTGTTTTTGTTAAAAAAAAAAAAAAAACCCGAAAAAATGAATACATTTTGAAAATAAAGCATATTATGTCATTACATTTTTGTAGCACCAGTTCAGAAGAAAGGACAACCCAAGACACTTCACAATAAAAACAAGTTCAATTTATATCAAACCGAAGATAATTCAATCCAATGAAATTCAAAGACTAAGGCGGTTTAAAATTAAATGAGCTACATTCCAATTCAAACCTAATTATGACACAGAAGAAAAAAAATACAATTAAATTGATTATATCAGCTGGTAAAATCAGATTGTTTTCTTAAAGTCTGATAATTTCATAAATTATCTGCAAATAAGGGATAAATGTGACTTCCTTTCATCTGCAGATCATCCCCAGGTACCTATGCATAATAAATCCACCTGACTTCCAATGTACTCACCAGCTGATTGACTGAAGCACAGCCAAACGAGTGGATGTGGGTGCAGCACTGCTCAGTCTAGCAGATGAGTGGACTTCTATGCTAGGCTCGCTGTGAGGGCTGATTTGGACCTCAGGGCCTCTTATAACCCAACTCCAGCAGGCGATTATGAAGGCACCGCCTCCAAACTCTTATGACAACATATCAATTGTTTGGGCTTGAGGCAAACTGAATTTTTCAGGGTTCGAATACATTTTCATCTTAGTGCAGTTTTGGTTGCTTTTTGTGAGTTTTCATGTTACTTTGTACATTAAATCTGTAATGACTTTAACCGAACATTTCTACCTCTTGTTACTTAAGAGGACTGTTGTGCCTATTTTTAATGTAAAAGGGGCTCATCTACACTCAAGAAATCTGTTGAAACCTTGTTTAAATTACCATTTCTATCACATAATTTGTCAATTTTAAGCCTTGAAATGCTTTTTTTTTTATGGCTTTCTCCCATTTTCAGACTCTGTTATATTTTGTAGGAAATTTTAAAAAACTTCAAGTTCCAGAAATGTCTCCTAAGGTTTCTAGAAATTTCACGTCAACACTAGGAAGGTAATTAAACTACTGACTGAAGACAATGAGGATGCAGGACAAGATAACTCAGACCAGATTATGTTCATGCAGATTATCAATGTCACAGGAAGATTCCTAGAGCTGCCAGAATCTTCCCCGGCTGTTTGCAACGCAATTCTCCAACATCTGCTGTGTTCATATAGAAAGTTTTCCCAACCAAGCTGGTTTTATTGCGACTTTAAAATCCCCTACCCTAAGCAATACTCTACAATTTAAACAGACAGAAAGGTCGCAAATTGGAGACAGATAATACTTTATTATCCATTATTAAAAGAAAAAAAAATGCTGTAGCTTTCACATCTTATATATGAGTTGGCTTTTTTGGTCAGTATACATTGCAAACGTAACATGCTATTCACGCAACAGAAGTTTGACTACAGCAACAGAAAATAAATAAATTAAAAGATATTTTTTCAAGTTCAAAATGTTTTCAACTGTACCAGTCATTGCAGTTGACAAAACTGAAAACACAAAAATAGCTGAATCTGTACTTGTCATTCATGTGCAAGCTAACTTTAGCAGTGCAGCTAAGCTAGCAGTTAGAAGACGTTATATTGTGCTGGATTTGTGTTCAGGTGTGAAAGAATTTCCAAATTTGTTATGCAAATATCTAACAGGGAAGCTTCCTAAAGTTGGAGTTTCCTCAAATCCTCACCCAGAAATTGGCTACCACTCATATAAGTGAAAATGACAATAATAAACAGTTTACTTCTGACACCGTGTCTCCTAGTGTAGCAAACGGCAGACATTAACTTTGCTGAATGTTTGTGGACATGATCTTTTAGTGATTGAATTCCTCAAAAGCTGAAGCATATATTGTCTTCTTGCACTGTTAATAGTAGTTAGATTACTCACTGAAGACAACACGTCAATGAAACATGGAATAGACGATTGTGAGGTCTTTACCAAATCTGATTTCTGACTTTCAGTAAAATACAAATGTTAGAAAAGTAGCTTTAAAAACACCCATGATCTATTTTAGTTTTGCAGTATTGTTACTGTTACATTGTTACTCTGGATTTCTCCCACAGTCCAAAAACATGACAGTCAGGTTATTGGTGTCTCCAAACTGTTCTTAGATGTGTGTGTCTGTGGTGTTCTGCAATGAACTGGTGATCTGTCCAGGGTGTTCCGCCTCTCAC
Source organism: Poecilia formosa (assembly GCF_000485575.1). NCBI lineage: Eukaryota > Metazoa > Chordata > Actinopteri > Cyprinodontiformes > Poeciliidae > Poecilia > Poecilia formosa. The sequence goes on from NW_006799946.1 coordinate 642,598, forward strand.
CCAATGACTGCTGGGGATAGGCACCAACCCCTTTGTAACCCTGCAGGCAAGGACAAGCAAGTACACAATGGATGGATGAATGAATGTTTCTTTTGTTTTGCCGTGAATTTTTTTCCTTGCCTCCAGGCTGTCTGTGCAGCTGACTTGAGGCCTGCGCTATTCCCTTAGCAGGATGGTCAGAAGGGAAAATATGTTTGACTCTTGTTGTTTTACAGAGGTGAATGAACTGTGTTAACAGAACAGTTATATTAAATATGAAAAGGTACAGCATTCTGATAAATAGTTTATTTTTTTACACTGCCATAATGTGTGAAACCCTTTAATCCACCAGGACAGTAACAAAATATTCTCATATGTAAAATTTCTAACAAAATCAAAAGACTATATCACACTTTGGAGAGAAGGTCGTGGTTTTATGGTATCAATACAACCAAATCATCTGCATAAAGCAAAGAATGTACCAGTAAGTACCCATATAAGGGTTATATAAGGTACCCTTATAAGCTATTGCTTTAAAAGTTACGGTCATACCAGCAGGGCCCTGATCTTGGCTTGTTATGTCTCATTAAACAAATACTTTCTGCATTTGAACGTCTTGAACTCTTCCCACATCTGTTGTTGAATTTCTGGATGACCAAAATTATAGAACACAACTCCAGATATATTTGTTTTTACCTGCTAAGCGTTCAGTTATTTTGTTGCCATCGTTGAAGTTGACCACAACCAAACGAATGAAGATTTTAATTATTCGAAAGCACATCTACGCAGATTTATGCCACCTAATTAACACACACTGCCATGACGCAAAGTGAAACTGGAGCCTTGGCATCAGCGATAATCTGTCTCCACTTTATCCGACACTCTCAGAGTCATCGAGTTCAGACTGCTGTGTATGATCAGTAAAATCCGATGCATAACCCAGATCAGGGCATCACTGTGCAAGGAAGGAGCTGCGGCACTGATCACTGTATTATTAACACCGTACAAGTGTATTGTATTACTACGTTAGTGCTGACTCAGAGCATGAGAACAGGGTCACCGTTACCTTGGTGATCTGAACGTGAGGGACGGCAGCCCGGTTGCAGCGCTCACCAGCCAAGTGACTGACAGACGTCAATAATGGCACGTGCCTCCATCAGTCCTCTAAATCCTATTAACATCAGGACAACATCAATACTTGGAAGATAAATATTTGAAGTGCAAGTCAGTGACACAGAAAGGGTTTTTTGATTTTATTAGTTAAATGTGTTAGAAGCTGTATTTTACGACAAACAGCAGGGAAACTGATTTTATGGGGGCCGGTGGCATTAGTATAATAATGAAATTATTGACAAAAATCCAGAAAATATTTCAGTAGTCAGGAAAACTTTCACACTGGGTTTAGGACTCCCTCTAGTGGTCACTGATATGTTTGAATGTTTCGTGACCTATCAGAAGAGCTGTATAGATGCACTACTGAAATTGTAAAGCAGGACATCACTTTTTAATTAATTTGTATGTTTTATGAAGGATGATATAGTTTTAAAATTTGGGGGTTCTCTTATTTGCTCATATTTAAAAAAAAAAAATAAAAAAAAAACTGAACCAAGTTTTGCTGGCCATAAAACTTTCTTAGCCTTTGTTTTTGAGTTATCCCATAAATATGAGACACACACTGCTTTAACATCCTTCAGGTTTTGGCTCCTTGAAGACAAAGTTCCGATTTCCAAGCAGGCTTATCATAAGCTATGACCAATCGATATCTTGCTGTAAATTATTTTTTTAATTTAGCTTTTTTTTTGGGTAAACAGGTTAGTTTCAAAGATATTTGTGGGTCAAATATCTTTTGAGACAAAAGAGCTGAGACAAAAATTGATGAAAATCTGCTCTGATAAAGTAACATTACTCAATAGTCATAAGCTTCCCACAAAACGCTACTTTCAAAACTCTAACTTATCCCATAAATAAAGCTTATTGAGAATAAGAATGACTATAGATGAAACTTGAAATATGAGATGACCAACTAAATGTTAATAAACGTCAAGTCTTGTGGCACATTTTCAAACTTATGAAAATACCACAGAAATACAATCACAAAATTACTCCGTCATTCCCATTGTCATGAAAAGATTTTACTAATCTTAGCTAATAATTCGGTGACCACTTAGGGACTCAATACATTGATATATAGTTTCTAGATAGTCATGAAAAAAATGTAAACAAGACAGTGGCTTCTGTTGAGTCAAGACGTTACAGAAGACGGCGAATTCCACACCACTGATCCCAATTTACACATTATTCCTGTGCATCAAAAGTAACACATGTACTTCAAAGAGAAGACTTCCACAATATCTAAGTGGAACTCATGTTTAAACTTATTTAATAAATTTTTTATGTGTTAAATCAGCATACATAGCAAGATAGGAAATAGTGGGGAAGCAGCTTTGAGATGAAAACTCAAAGCTGTAGAAGTGAGCTGTAGAAATGCGTTTCGCAACCACTTCTACCAAGTGAAGCTATGACTGACCATGAACATGCAGTGCAATTTCCTGTTTTGAGGTTAGAAAGTGTGCCATTTCCTCAGCCATTATCTCAAACATCATCACGACAAATTTCTTGACACACACAGCTCACGCAAAAAAAAAAAAAACCCTACCTGTTCACTTGCACAACTTATTTTTGGAGGAAGATTTGTGGTATAAGTCGCAAAATTTAAAACTGATTTTGAATCGAAACTTCGAGACAACAGCAGCTCATTCCTACAGCCTTTTTACTGTTTGAACAATGCAGATAGTTACTCCTTTTTTTTTAGTTATAACTGATAGGTTTGTTTGGCTATTTGGACTATTTCTCTGTGCCCAGAAGGGAGAAAAAAGTAGGAACCTTTAAGTTAAAATAAATAAATAGAACAGATTTTATTTAAAAAAAAAATCTCTGAGAAACTTACTATAATAGAATATAATTAAATTACAACAAAATTACACACAGATAATTTTCAAAAAACAAAGTGCACTTGTGAATTAAAGCTACAGGAGACTAAAAGAGACAATGCGATTTCATCTATCAATAAAATGCCAAAGGACGCTTCAACATTTTCTTGTCAAAACTCTGGCTGCTTGCAGGGAAAAAAAAAAAAACAGAACACAACACAAGTCACTTAGTGAGCTTACATAAAGCCCATAAACTGAATGAAAATCTGACCACATGAGGTAGGTGGGAGTCCATGGAAAGCATCACGTCTTTTTCAGCAGTCTGATCTCCATCTTAAGATATGCCTTGAGATTCTCGTCAAGAACATTTTCCTCTATGGCAGCGAGCGCTCTATCTCCTCCATCGTGATAATACGCCAGGAGCTGCTCCGCATGTTCGATCCAAACGCAGTTATGGCAACCACTCATGCAGCAGTGGGTGGGAGCAGGTGGGGGTCCTTGCTCAGGGGACCAAGTAGAAGAGGAGTCCTGGCTCTGATCTAAGGAGGCACTGTCAGCCAGGTCCGTCACTGCAGTAGGAGGAGAGGATTCTGGTCCGGCTGGCAAAGCACGAATGATCCCACTATGGAGACAACGTCTCCATAAATGTAGAGGACAGAGACTGATGCGATGAGCTTTCATGTGTAACAAGGAAACAAAGAAGATCTGGAAAACACAAGATTGCTTTCATTATTTATCAGGTTTTCCATTTCAAAGGCGAGGAACAGTAAGAGATTTCCAAAAACAGCAGCAGTTTATTAGCTGATTACTGATAAAATGAACCAAGTTTGACTTTTCAGAGATTAAAACACTGTAAAATGTCTCTATAAAAATATGCTCTGCCTAAATTTAAAGGCAAGATAGACAACTGTGATTTTCAAAAAAAAAAAAAGAAAAGAAAACTATTTTTAATCTTAATTAATGTTATTGCAGGATGGAGTTTGAAGCTCCACTCAGTTGAAAAGAAGATGTTTCCATCCTTCATTACATAATAATCAAGAGATTGTGTTAGGTTAGCAACAACCTGTCAGCACATTTAAACTTAACTGAAACACCCATTTTAATGAGTACATTTAGTGTTAAACATAAATATCTGCTCTCTCAACATGAAGTGCAAGAATCCACTATTATTTTTACTGGCTGCATACAACTTTAAAATTTTCTGAGAAACTGAATTTTGGGCTTTATCAGATGTAAGTCAGCCTTAATTCATCAAGTATAAGTAGGATATACGTTGATTTTATGTAATTACATTTTAATCTCTATATGTTTATGCTGATCTTACTTTATATTTAGGTGTATAAACTGCTAATGTTAGTCTAGTAAGAAGAAGTAAACGGCATGGAAATGGAAAATTATACATAGAGACGTTTCAGGCGCAATCTTTTTCGGGTAATAAGATTAACAATACATATATTTGAGTTATTTACAAAGTATGGCTTCCTTTTATGGCATAATTTATTAACAATAATGCACGGCGGCCTAGAAAACAAACCCTTCCTTGTTAATAACTGTCAAAAGTTAAAATAACTATGTGAAAATACAGTTACTATTGATAAATTATTATTAATTATTATTCACAAATGTATGAATAATTTGTCTGTTAATTAGGAACATTCTGGTAGAAAAAACCTAAAGGACACCTCTTGTCTTATACAATGAAAGACAAACATAACTAAAAACATAACTAAAAAAAACATAACTAAAATTGATTCTAGTGTAATAAAGCAGGTGTTAGCTTAGCATCCAACCTTGTGTAAAGACACCGACGACCTCCCGGATTTAACACCGAAACAGAACATCTTCCCGGTCTGCGGGTCTCCCGGTTACATGTCTTGTTTCATTTCCTTTTATCCACCGTTTTCATCAGTCTTCTCGCTTCTCTTATTAAATAAATTCACAATTTGGAACCTTAAAAAAAAAAAACTGTGTCGTCACTTCTATTTTCAACTTTCACCTTTCATAAACGCTTGTAAACACAAGATTTGATTGGTCGACAGAAAATTATATAACCAATCAATTTCTACTCTTTCATTCTTTTTAACCAATGGGGAACTTGACATAGTCGATAGGCGGGCTGAACGCCACTTCTCTTGTGTGGCCGCCAGATGGCATCATCTCTACATCTCAGTTTCTGCTCACTTAAAGATCAAATAGTAACACGAAAATATCCAAATCAGCTACTTAAATTTCTGTGACTAAGAGTATTATGTAAATCATATATAAATAAGATTTATATATAAACAGATCTTTATCAATCCTATTAATAAATAAGAATAAGTGGTCAGTCTTTTGTCAGGAATTATAATAAACTTAAGCTTCATATTCTCTCATTGCCATGAAGTATGTAACAGGTGGCTCTAATTGCAGGGAGGTGAATATGTCTAATCAGAACAGCATCATCTAGGTCGAGACAAACAAATTTATGACTCGCTGTCCCATGTATGCAGTGCTCTTTAGATGCATTGTACATTTTATTCTTGTAATTATTGTCTCTGGTTCTACTTAAACAAACACAACATGAAAGAGATTTTCCATTTAGGTTGGTCATCATTCATCCTCTGCTGTTTTTTTTTTTTTTTTTTGTCTTGTTTGAACACAACACGCAGCTTTATAAAGACAGAGGTTCCATTCAAGACTGCTTTTCTCAATGAAACTTTGAAAATGTATGGAAAAAATATTAATTAAAACATTCAGTATGTGCCTAATAAAAAACTGGATTCTGTTGTGGTAACTTTTTGTGGCTACTGCACAGAAAGACATAGAAAATGGGCTGAAATTAGCAGCAGTTTTGCCCAAATGTTCTGTGTCATATTGGTGTGAGTCTGAGATATGCGTGTCCCCAGAACAAAAGCAAAAGTTTGAGCTTAAATGGGTCTTATAAGACCATAGGCTGCCACCAAATTATTTAAAAAGTAGCTTTGGGAGAAGAAAGTCAATATTTTGGGTGTGACCATCACAAAACCCTCATCAAAGCCAAATGAAATGGTGTGTACAACCAAAACTCCCTAGAAAACTGGCTCAGTCTAACCAGTTCTGCCTGGAGAAATGGGCTAAAATTCCAGGAAGCTGTTGTGGGAACATTGCTCCAAACATTTGACCAAAGTCATACAGTTTAATATCCAATTCTCCCAAATACTAAGAAAATGTTAACTATTGAAGATTGTTTAAAAAAATACTTAAACATTCCTGTGGTATGGACAAAGAAAAAAAGCTAATCCCAATGATTGGAAAAGGAAAAAAAAAAAAAGCTTCAATCCTAAGCAAAGTCAGACAGGGATGGACAAGTGGTTATGTGTCTTTTTACACAGTGTATGTAAATGTCTGCTTTGTTGCAATTAAAAAAAATTAGTTGAGGAAGCTGACGACCACATGATGGTTCCAGTTCTGATACAGGAAAGTGAAGGTCTTTAAAGGTTATGTAAAGAAAGCAGAAACCTCTAAAAAATTAGAGACTGACTGAAGTTAAAACAAACTTAGTCTGAAAGAGTCTCTATTGAACTGGTTTTGGTCAGTAAAGAACCTGGAAGCAAACCCTCCTCTGATGTGGTATTTCTCTGCTAATGACGGCAGCCCCATCAACTGTTTGAGTCAGTCAGCGAAACGTGTAGAGGTGAATGTGTGTTTGTGCTGCGAGCCGACTTCCCCACAGACCTCAGTGTTTGTGTCCATGGTGACAAGCTGCGTTATCTCCCCTGTGATTTCATCCAGAGGACAGGCAGACAGGAGCTCACACAAAGCTTCATACCTCAGAGCCGCCAACCGACACAGTGGAGAAACAATCAGACATCAGAGGGTATCTGTGCAAACAGAGGAGTGTTCTAGGAAAGTCAAACAAATCTCACACAGCATACACACACACACACAAAAGAAAAATGCGATTTGCACAACAGAAACATTTTTCATGTAAATGAAAATGTATTTTGCTTAGCTTTGCGAAACAACTTCTCGTGTATGCCTAAGGAGATTGTACAGAAATATACAGAAAAACTGCATTCAAGAAAGAAAGCTAATCAGTTTTCAAATACACTACTCAGGCACATTCATTTAGTATTTTCAGTGATTTATTCAAATTGTTATTTTACTGAAATGGGATGACTGTAAAACTTGAGATCAGAACCCTTAATTTATTGTAGATGTTCTTGAATTCCCACAAGTAAAATGTCCTTATTGATTTGGTCAAAAACTGTCCAAAGCAGCTGTTGATATTGGCAATATGGAAGTTCCCCAGGGCGGCACTAGAAGAGGGGAGAATGAACATCATGTTTTTTTTTTTAAAAATAACACATTTACATATCAGTTGAATTCTGCCTGCGACAGACTGGCGACCTGTCCAGGGTGTACCCCGCCTCTCGCCCGGAACGTTAGCTGGAGATAGGCACCAGCAACCCCTCCCGACCCCACTAAGGGACAAGGGTGTAAAGAAAATGGATGGATGGATGGAGTTGCATTCTGCACATTTAACATTTTTAATCAGTCATTGTACAGTCACATGTAAGTGTAAAAAAAAAATCTGGTTGCTATTCTTCCTGCAGGTGTTTAAAGCAAATAAAAAAAATAAATAAATAAGTCTTGCATTTCAAATGCAACACTGAAATGAAACAAAAGCATAATCTGCAGCCAGTTTGTGTAGCCCAGGCTGCAATTAAAAACTTTCAGACATGTTTTAGTCCTCAGGTATCCTTCAAAGTTTTCCTGACAGAATAACAGCACCAGCTTTGTCCAAAGCGCACAAAGACTGCACTGTATGCAGCCAGAGAGCTTTTATTAATGGGAGAAACAGGTTGGATGGCGACTTATAACAATCAGGAGAAAATGTGTTTGTGAGAAACTGCAGAAAATTCAGAGTGTATGGCGAGCTGTTTTAAAGTGTGGAAATTTTAAATATGAGAATAATATTGAGAAAATGCAACAACACATCTCAGAAATCATTGTAGTTTGAGAAACTTTTATGGAAGTCTACAATCTTCTTCCCTATCGGCTGATTTTCTTTGGATTTTTGCATAATGTCTCAGAAGAAAGCAGCATGTTTGATGCATTCATTGCCAAACGGTTGTGGGTCCTGAACTGGAACTAAGACACCAATGAAGGTATTCCACCGAAACCCAAAACATCCCATCATTTTGTAAAACCTCACACCCAACTGTTTGAACCGACTCATCAAATTCTGTAATGACTCTCACGCTACAACTAAAGCTTTCCCCCCAAAGGACACGTTGACAACAACAAACAAAGCAGAGTCACATAGGAAACATCCAACTAAACCTGAGCAATGAAGAGATGTTTTGCAGGGAACAACAGGAGCTTCCAGGAAGTGCAACAGGAACATTTATCTGGACTCTCATGAAAGAGCACATTCAACACTAGAGTCCAGAGAGCGTGAGGATCTGCTTCCTGGTGACTTTCCTCTTCTCTTCTGGTTTGGAATCTCTTTGGTTAATCAGGCAAACATCACAGTTGGTACTGATAGGGTTAGGGTTACCCAGTTCTACAAGGTAGAACTAGTACCTGTCATAGCTAAACAAATCCACCGATGACTAGAGGGAAGCATTTGCATTTCGTCCTGCTGGATAAATACCAGGCTTTTATGCATGAAGAAGAAACAGGAAATAGGTGTTTGTTTCTGCAACGGGCCAATTCACTTGTGTTTGGAAGGTGCATCATGATGCTCAAGTTTTTCCTTTGTTATGTTTCAGTGACCAAATGCACTTTAATTCATGTGCCACATTTTGCATCAATGTGGCCATTCAAAATGACCCCGCAACCACAGTGTTAGTGACTTCACCGTATGTTTACCCTGCTGGTAAATCATTCTCCAGTTTGCTCATGAGGTCAAGTGAAGGTCTGTGGCAGCGGAGAAACAGCAGCTAGCAGAATGCGTCGTGTGTTTTTGCTCTGAGGGGCTTCAGGCGGGGTGACCAATCAGAGGCCTTCAGGTATTGACCAGAGACACTTTTATGTGTTTTTTTTTTTTTTTTTAGTAGAAGCACCGGCATGTAACAGCTTTGACTTAAGCATTCATGCAGCTGAGCGTTGTAAAATTGTTTGTCTGGAGAAAAGCCTGCGTTGTTGGATGCTGTGGCGGTTTTTTGGGGGCTCCTCTTTGGGAGGATGGTGGCTGTTATTTTGACTTCTGCGCCACATAAGTGCTGCCAACTTTACTGGGCTGAGTTCGTCAGTCGGATAAATCAAAAAAGAAAAAAGAAAAAAAAACACGGACGAAAGGAACGCAGTGGAAACAAACATTTACCCAACTATTAAAACTCGTACTTACATTCAACAGTCACATTACTATGCAGCACCACAAAAATGACTGGAATACCGAAACTTGTGGAGAGAGTTAGATAACCTTTAGAAATATGTACTGCACCTTGAAAAAAAAAAAATATTTGTAGTTTATTGAAACTTTTCACATTTTGTAGCATTACAAACCCAAAGTTTAACTTATTTTAATTTACATTTTTTGCTGTGTTCTTTGGTCTTATGGTGTTTGTTCTCAAAATACCTTCAAAGAACAGCTGCACTCATCCAGAGGTTAAAACTACAAATAGATTTTGTATGCTCAATAAAGTGAAGGCACTTTGTTGCACTTGATTTTGTTTACGACTAAATGAGTAAGAAATCTTGAATACATCTGCGACAAAACGAAAACTTGAGTTAGTTTCCCTTCACAATTACACAATACATTGTCACTATTCACTCAAATCATCGAGGCTTGTTTATGTAATGTGACAGTATGCCACATATGTCAATCTACATGTCTTACTTTGCTCATGCTGTAAAAACCAAATTTGGGCCTGTTGTTGGCAATGCAGCATTACAACAAACTAAACAAAGGACTTGAATTCTCCCTGGAGCTCTGGTAAAATGTGGACACACTGAAACACTCACTGGGCTTGGTGTTTGAATTGGTTATCTAACTAATTGTTGTTTCTGGAAATTTAGCCTCACCTATTATGGAAACAACTAGTCATTGTACACCTTGCTACCCTTGTCGGCTAAGCAAACACACTGTGCAAGGATATTAAAGTAGATGCAGCTTTTTGTCTCATATTTCACCAGTTTATTTCCAGGTCTCAATCACAAACTGTGTTTGTGTTACTCTAAGTGATTGCACAAGCTGCTCTGCATGATATCAGCAGGATGCAGACTTCAGCTCCAAGCATCAATTAGCTCACAGTGAGACATCCCTCACACTACCAGGCACGGCTGTTCTGGGAACCATGTATTCCCTTCATCCTCCCGCAGCAGCAAACTGCTGTTAAGTTCAGGTTATTATGGTTTGGGTTTCTAACATCACATGTTTGACTATCCTTCAGCTAATATTCCTCCTTAATTTTACACAAAATATTACAACTAAAAATTACATTTTGATTGCAAATACATAAAAAAAATAGAACTGTGCAACTCAAACCTTAACAGCACTGTACTATCTATCATCTATCTTCTCATAATTAACTTCACTTCAGTCTCAATGTAGCTTATTTATGCAAAATCAGCCAAATGTATTCGCTTCCAGAAATTGCTTCGTTTTAACTGTCTTACAGCGATTTCAGAAAGATAATTTGTTTCTATCAGTTTATTTATTTATATTAATAACATTTTTAAGTTAAACTGTATTCTTAGAGTGAATCTTTTCATACCAGCAATTTAACATAGTCTTACTAACCACTTTACAATGTGGTAATTCTGACAAACATCAATATTGATGCATCTGTATATGCAGCAACACGTGGCAGGAAAAAGCTAGACTCACACACACACAACTTCTGGACTACAAGACAACTACTCTTCCAACTGAGCCGTCCTTCACAACTGTAAGAAGACACATAAGCAAGTTCCCAAATGAAAATCTTGTCCAAAGCTTTTGGGGGAGGGGATTAAAAATAGAGAAACATGTGCCCTATACACCTGCAAACTGCATATAGCAAGATAGTTCAGCTGTTTATTTACAACAACAGAAAGATCTGACTGGACATAAAGGCAAATTTAAAAGAAAATTATATATATATATATATATATATATTTTAACATCATTGAACGTTTCACTTATTTTGTCCCCAGCAGGAACTTTCTTTGCATAACTTGTACCTCCTGATGAAAACACGTTACAGAGGCTAAAAATAGAAGCAGATTGTTGTCCCCTCATTTCCTGGAGACACCTGAAGGTTATCAGGCCACAGCAGGTGGCTCCAGCACAAATCTCTGCCCACAACAGGGCGTTACGTCAGGAGCAAGCAGCCTGAGCTGCTTTATTGAAGACAATGAGAAATGAGCCTGAAGGAGAGGCTCCCGACCTGTTGGAAAACATGGAAATCCAAGCATGATTACGTAACCAGGCGACACTTCGTAACTGTTGGCGGATAATAATGTGTTAAATATTTTAAAAAGCTAGAAGCTGGCTGTCCCAACAGCTCATTGCTGCATCCAGCTTTGACTCACTGTCTTTCCCACTTATCTTAAATAACCTTTTTATTCCACAGTTGAAGCTCTTATGATGGTCAGTGTGAAGTAATTGAAGCATTTACAGCTGTTTAGTTAGAAATCAAGTTAAACACACTAAGCTTTTGAATGTGATTGATTTATTGTGTCTCTTTTTCAGAAAGCATGCATGTCTAAGAGGTGTGAACGAAAGGAACCAAAATTGCAAATCTATTTTTCCTAGTATCTGAGAGGTGGCAAATCCACTCTGTAGCCATGATGATGTATGTGAGCACTAGTGCTGAGCCAGGATGAAGGGAGAAGATGGAAGTGAAGTAGATTAAATAGATTAAATCTCACCATCAGTGGTGAGATTTAATCTAGCCTGATCATGAGACCACAATCTAATTTTTTTGTGTGATTTGGGCCTGATTTCCAGCAAAAGAAACCCTCAGACTGAACCACAGAACTAACAGCATCCCAGCCTCAGAGGAGCATCCTTACTGTGAGGATGAGGACGACAGTCCCTCAAGATTAGAGAGAGAGAGGAAAATATTTTATTAATGAGACTGATAAGATTTTGAAACGTAAATACAATGAAGTAGCATATCAATCACTACAGATAATGATCCCCCATCCTGACGTGTTTTACAACAACCATAAAAGCAGGAGAAGCTTTATCTATGCTGAGAATGCTAACTGAATCAACAGTGGTGCAGTTTTTCTTTTTGCTTTTTACAAAAATCCATACATGACGTTCAACTCGAGCCAACAATTGGTCTATAAAGGTAGGCATCGTTGTGAGTGAAGATTTTAGATGAGTACATTTATATTTAGCTTGTTTATCTGTTTTTTTTTAAATAGTATTGAGTTTACCGAGTTGATTTGCTCCCTTGAAACTATTCAATATTTACTCTCGGGGTAAATGTCTGATGGGTGAAACTGGTTTTCTGCCTGCCTGTCGGTCACGGTAATTCCCTCAATAACAACGCACTAGTGTCTGCGGTAGAGATCACTGAAAACCCTGATGCATCACTCACATGGCAATTTGCAGAAATATTTTTGTCTGTGCTTGTGTATCTTTTCTTCATGGTTATGTTGTAAAACATTTTCGGATTTTTCTTTTTTTTTTCCATATATATTCATTTACATATGACGGAGTTGAAAGTGTCATGATGGGGATACTTTGTAGAAGGAGAAACTGGCCAGTTCACCAGAACAGAGACCAGGAATTGTGAATTCTACCATGAATAAGACTGTTAAAGGAAATTCTGAGACCTGTAACAAAAAAACAAAAAAACTTGAAGCTGAAGCATAACAGGACCCTTCAATAAGACAATGATCCAAAACCTACCGAAAAAAAAATCCAAAAAGAATTGTGTAAGAATAGAGAAATGGAACGTCCTGGGACGAGTCGAGACCCAGGCGAGACTCGGACATAATAAATGTGACGTGCAAGAAAGTTGGTGACTTAATGACCGAAGAAAGAGGCAAATTAACAAGACAGCCATTCAGTTCTTAAATCTCATGATTGCTTGATTGGTAGAAATCATTTAAAACAATTAAACAACACACAGCAGCACTTTAAATAGAATTACAATACACACCCTTACAATACTTCCATGCAGTGCATAAGTAATGATACCGACACAAACATACTGTATTTACATTAATTCAATTTTGTGAAGACATAACTAGTGGCATTTACTCCTACAATCGAACCTACATTTCTGCAGCCATTAATCATAAGCACTTGCAACTGGTTTCTTTTATTTTGGTGGTGGAAAACGATTCAACGATTAAGTGAAGTGTGAATATAAAGTACGTTGTGTCCCAAAAATTCTTGCACTGTCAGCACGATTCTTGTGCATCTGTGTGTTTGCAGCTGAGAGCTGAAAGTTCGTTGTCAGCAAATGGTGTCTGTTGCAGAAAGTCTTTGTTCTTTCTGCAACAAAGACTTTGTTGCAGAAAGCACAGCTTCATCCCTGGGTTTTCTCCTCTGAATTAAGCCCTCTACTGTCCGACACCCAGTGGTCCGCACGATCAGTCAATAGAGGGTTTATCTGACCGCCATCACCGGGGTGATCTAACATTCACCTCCATGTGTCGGGGCCCATAGGGTTCCTTTTAGAGCCAGCTTAGGGAACCGTGAAAAACAGCAAACATACAGTCAGCCAGTGCAAATGAGAAGGAATGAGACCAAGTTATAGCAGGTGTCGAGTCGAGCCGCAAGTGTAGAGTAGTGATCACCACTGGGCCGTCCTATTCGAATTTTGACCCTGTAGAGAAAGACAGAAATGTTAGAATTTCTGCATAACAAACGATATAATATTACTGTCCTAACACAAATGTGTGGTTATTTATTTAAGTCAAAGAACAAGACATAAAACACAACTCTGAAAAACTGCAGCATTCTCTGTGGTCTCAGATCGTTAATGGTAATATCAAGACACTTTTTATTCAAACTTCAAGTTTGAATAAAAACTTCAAGTTTTTATTCAAGTTTATTGAAAATAAAAACTTCAAGTTTTTTTTTATTTTTTTTATTTTTTTCCAATAAAAACTTGAAGTTTTTATTAAAACTTCAAGTTTGAATAAAAAGTGTCTTGATATTGCCATTAACGATCTGAGACCGCAGTGATCACTGATGACATATCAATTATTAGTAAACAGCATCATTATCCTCAGAGCTAACACTTTTTATAAATATATATTTAGACAGTTTTTTTTATTATGACCTGTTTTAATGTTGACAGCAAAGTATGTCACACCTGGTTTGACTTTGGTTGCTAACTGATGGCTAATGATTACATCTGTCCTTAATAGACAGTCATTTCACACCTTAAGTTGTCACAAGAATAGAATAGATGTCTTGTAACAACACTGAGTCTTAATAACAGATTCAAAGTATATTTAATAATGTCCTCATAAGCTGTTGTATTTAAATTTGATTAATTGATTCTAGTCAATACTGTCTAACAACAAGTAATCTGATTAATAGTCAGATCTAGTCGAAGTCATCTAGGGTCTGTTAGTGGAAATAAGTTTTTAAATAAAGTTTGCACAAAATAATCCAAAGAAAAGGAACTTTATAGTATTTCACATTGTTACACATAATTTCATTTTGAAACTTATTGGTTTTGGTTACTTGGATTGTTACCAACATCTAGTGAGAATTTCTTGTCAATAGGACTGTTAGAAACATTTTACTATGAAAAATTGTTATATGTTCAATATTTATTTTACCCTCTGCATAGTACACAATGTTATTTGAACATGTGAGTTCTAAAAAAATATTATGCAATAAGACCATGTATTTCAATTATTTAACAGTTAACCCTTTTAATCAATAGAAATGTATGGATTGTGGATTTCAACAGATTTATACCAGCACTGGGTTTTGTTAAACAAATGGGAAAACTGCAAATTTCTCAGAGCCTCTTAAATAAACTTGAAGACATAGAGACTTAGTTTTTCAATCAGCCCCATAAAAGACAGATAATGCGCAACCAATGTCCCTTTTTTTTACTGGAATTATTTCTTCTATTTGCATCAAGAAAAGAAAATATGTGTTGAGCACTGCACAGAGCAGGTATGAGACACGAGGCCATGAAAGAAGAGACAGCTCAAGGTAAGAAAAAAAAATCCAGACAAAGAAGTGATTCATGGTCAAACTGCAGAAGAAGTTGCCATGGACACAGCAGGAGCTGAGAGAGCGACATGCTCAGAAACGGAGAATAGGAAGGCATCTGGAGGGCAGCAAGAGATAATGAGGACTGCGAAGAAAAGGGGAAGTGTCGGAGGAGGAGCGGAGGGTTGACCTACGCTTGTCTGTGAGCGTGAAGTGTTCCCAGGCTCGGTGTGTGTTGAGGGGGTACTGCTCCCGCTGTTGGCCGCAGAGGCCATGGAAGCTCTGGGAATGATCATGTCAAAGGACTGCTCGCGTTGTTGCTGTGTGAAGTAAAAACAAGAGGCACAAGAAAAATAAAAAAGAAGAAGAAAACAAAACACACACACACACACACACACACACACAAAAAATAAGCTGTTAAGATGCTTTCTCTACAATCCCACGTCATAATTCAAGCTATCTTTTCCAGCTCAATGACATAGTACTCCTCTTTGGCGTCATTTTAACACATCAAAATTTTAGATATTTAAATATCTAAAACAATGCCTCCATTTTTCACAGCGTATCAATTCATGTATATTGGTTAAATAAAACAGGACGGTTTTCCAAATAATTCTGTGTCTCTGTGGTCGCTCGTGTAAGTTACCGTTTCTCTGTTTTTGCATTTTTTACTTCCTGTAATAAATGCGTTGAAGACATGGATGCAGCAGCAGTCTCGAATCATGTCGTAAATGATTGCAGCTTTTTCCCAACGTTACATTTGGCGTTTCAAATCTATGAAGTCGTTTCTGTTCATCTAATTGTGTGTATATGTATTTATAACATGCACAATGTCATTTGAAATATTATTTTATCATATTCAACCAATGTTCTTTCCGCCAATTACTGACTTATTGTTGCGTCTGGGTTTGCTTTGTTCTAATTAGTAGGAGAAGAGTTACAGGGTAACAATTTTTCATCCCTTTCCATGTACAGACATGTGTCTTCCACTATACTCTGAATATTGTCCATCTCATTTGTTTTTTTCTGTCACTTTCCAACTAAAGAATGCCTTAATGATCAAAGGTTACCGATTTCCATATTTATTTGCCTACAGCCTGAAAAGACTGGGTGCTGGTGTGTGTGTGTGTGTTAAAGTGTGCTTTGCAGCCGCAACTCAGATGACACATTCAAATGTGGCTTTGGAACATTTAATACTCACATTTCCAACTGCTTTGGTAATGAGAGCCAGCTCGGTTGGTTGGTAGACCGAAGCACGCATCTGACCAGTGTAATTACTGTATGGAGACACAGGCTTGTTTCCTGCAAAGAAGGCAGAAAGACATTAATTGTACATTCGCTTTTTGGCGGTCTTCCTAACAATTGCTACTTTTTCACACCTTTTCGCGTCAAACAACTCTGCCTCTGACAAAATCGTTGCCACGCCCTATTCTCTGCGGAAATAGTGCAAACACAGGATGCAATGTGTCTAGTGGGAATTGGATGCAGAGAGCGGGGCGACGGGTACTCATTAAGAGGAGGGTGTCGACATCTGAGGCGAACAAAAACACTGCTAAAACCTTCAGTAATCAGGTCAAATTTTTCAGGCAGAGTAACAGGTGTTACTGATGTTTCCTGATGGCTCACAGAGAAATAGAATGTGTGAGGAGTTAATCTTAGTCAAATTAAAGATGAAGACATCAGCATTTTAAAGAAAAATGTATTGTCAAGCTTTTGTTCCAGTTTGACCTGCTCTTGTTTTTGTGCGCGGAAGTAGGTCAAGTTAGATATCCTCTTTTCATCTCTTTCAAACAGCTTCACGGGCTGACTACAGTAGCCGTCGGAAGCAACTTGGTCAACAAGCTAAACATTTGCAGAAAGTACTCCCAGGAGGTATCGGTCAGTTACATTCTAAATGTTTACACATAAAAACCAAAAATCATTAAATTATATTGTAGAGGACTGGTGATAATCACTATTTCATGTTATACATTTTGCTTTCATTTTAGTGCAAATACCATAAAACTGTGAAACTGTGTTGCTCGTTATTATCCTACTTTTTTAAGAAAATATATTGACATTGATTCTAACATTCTTTGACGTTTGTTACTTCAGGCAGCTGGAATCAATGTTTGACCAAGTCAGAAAACAGAAGCTGTCACTGAATTTTATAACTATATAGATGCAATATATCCTAGATAGCCAACAGTATATTTATTTTAATAGAATTTGAAACTTTGAAAGTTTCAGATCATATTCACTGACATTTGATAAAGTTCAAGTTGTGTTAAGATACAAAAAAAAAAACAACCCTCAAATCTAAATGATAAATTCAGTAGGAATAAACTTATGAGCCTCATTGTATAAACCAAGAATATTCTCCACATATAAAATATGTAAAGCAAATCATCAAACCTTGGCACCGCTGGTGAATTTGCAATACATTTCTCAGAATTAGATATTTGCACAGATATTTCTGCAATGCAATGCATTCTGTGTGCAGACAGGAAACAACCTTCTCAGAATATTTTCTGTTTGCTTTGGTGTTCTTCCAACAGTCGCATAACGCACACGTCATTAAATGAAATCTGATAAGGATGTGGACATAAAGCTTTGATGGCAAGATTTGATGACATACTTAAAAGGAGGAGACGGTGGGTGTGAACGATTCATCATGTTTTAGTCTTTACCTCCCTTCACCTATCAGGGTGTTTAAGAATAGAAAAATGTCCAGTCTGTTGACAGGGCCAGTATTTGCTCTGTGGAAACCATAAACACCACTCATACAGATGAACTTGAGGTTATCTAACATGCTTAGTAATATTTACTGGTTAGGTAATGTCATCAATCACTCAAGAAAAGCACATAAGATGGTCGTGACTCATTATTTAAATAATGTTAGGCGTTTCTTGAGTTATTGTGTTATTCTTGGACTGACAGAAATAAGTTTTTAGAGGAATTCACTGATGCTTTTTATAATGAAAACAAGCAACAGCTCACTTCAGTACTTGAGTAAAAGCAGTAAAAGCAAAAAAAAAAAAGCGTCATTCAAAATAGTTAATTAAACTTTTTTTTCTTGTTTGGTTTTTGTATGTATGTACAATTTGTACATTTTGTCTTATATTTCTATTTAGTTTGCTTTAATATAATCTGGACCTCACCTTTAACCAGACTGAACAGAAACTTTAATTGTATTCTATGGGCATTTCATGTGATAACCCAACACAAAGTACAAGTATTCCGTAATCACTGCTACGGAAGGCTTCTACGAATTTGTGAAAAGCATAAAGCTACCCAACACTGATTATCCACTGTACCGTGCCATCAGCACAGTGGAATATGGTGGTGGTGCCCTGCTGTGGGCATGCTTTTATTAATGGGGACAGAGAAGGTCATTTAAAAACAACGATAGAGATGGACGGAGCCATTTGCAGGCAAATCGAGAAAGAAATTATATAACAGGATGTAAAAAGTTCCCAACAGGACAATGATACTAAACATACAGCCAGAGCTACAATAATGGATCAGTATATTCATGACATATAATGACTTGGTCAAAGTTTTTACCTAAATCAAATTTAGAACTTTCTTCTAGCAAAACTTACAAAAAAAAATCTTTACATATCTTCCTTGGGTTATACCTGAAGTTAACTGCAGCAACAGGTAGTTTTAGGTCAAGGGAGTGAATACAAATACCACCACATTTTTTAGGTTAATAGGTAGGATTGTATATTAAATAGAAAATATTTACAAATTGTATAGAAACTGAAAACCATCCTCACCTCCTTTATTGTCCACTTTTAATGGGATTTAATATATTTTTTGTAATTTATGTTTCAGTAAAAAAAAAAAAAAAAGCTCTGCTTAGCTCTGTGGTTTCGATTTGCTAATTCTTGAGATTCTTGGGATCCTGAATTCAAGAGTGCCTGCTATAAAAAGCCTTTGAGCAAAAGCTTTGAATAGATATAAGGACCACTTACCTTGGCTTGGCTCATCCATGGAGAAAGCCTTATTTTCCATGAACATTTTCTGAGAGGTGTGCTCCTTCAGGATCGTCTCATATCCGACTCCCCGGTTCGTGTACGCGTTCTCCCCGTAGTCTTCTTCGATCTCGTCGTCGCTATTAAAACAGCAAATCTGAGGAATGGTGTAGATGATGAGGAACGCCCAAGCATTTGCCACCAAGGCGATGGCCAGCGTCGGGTCGTCCCACGTCGGGCCTCCAGTTCGTTCATTCCCATACACGTACATGACAATCCAGGCCACCCAGATGCCCACAGAGATCAGGCTTGTCACCAGAACGAGACCACCTTCCTTTTTCCACTCTGCATATTTGCCCGCCATGATGGGCAGACCTGCCATGACCGTAGCCAGGATGAGAACCATTACGTAGATCAGCGCCATGACAAAGTCCTGGTTGGCAATGTTGCAAGGTGTTGCCGTGGCTCTGATGGGTTCAGTGGTGGCATTGACAGGAAGCAGCGGGTGGCGAACGACTGTGATGATGAGCCACTCGGTGTTGATGATGACCTCCACCAGCCACAACCCCAGCGCTCCCAGCCAGAGCACCCAGCCCCGGGGCCCGGCATTCCTCCTGGCCAAGATGTTCAGCCTGATGCACTGCATCAGGAGGCAGGCAAAGCACCCGCCAAACAGCACCCCAAAGAGAAATCTTCTCGAGGCACAGGTGGAGAAGTCCTTCCCCACAATGAAGGCGAATGTCAGGCAAAAGAGTCCAGCAGTGCAGAACAGGAAGCTGGCCTGAAGAGCCATGGAGTTTTTATGGTTGGGGTTTTTGATGAAGGGCAGGCTGGCCAGAAGCGAAACGAAGAGCACGAAGGAGAAGACGATGCCAGCTGCTGCTACGGCCTCTACCACGATGCCCCAGACAGCACTGAGGCTGCACAGGTTGTAATAGAGGGAGTCCAGGTCAGGGCCGCAGCCCTGAGGGGTCATATTAGCAGCCATGGAGCCAAAAGCAAGTTGTGGATGGAACTGTACCTGTTCACAGAGAAAGACAGGGAGTGACTGAGAAGGATCTGATCTGGGATGGTTTTAACTCAAGACTCACAATACGTCATCAGAGGTAACTCTTGTGAAACACTGTGGTCTCCACCCAATCAGTCAAATATTCCACCTATATGAGTCAAAACACACTTTTAGACACACAATCCTGGAGTGTTTTTCTGATTACATATTTTTGATTTGAAAATATTTAATCAGAAAGAAATGTCGCTGATATGGTTTGTAGCACCTACAAACCATAGAAACCAGACAACAAGTGGAGTTTCTCCCAACCCTGAGGTTAATCAGTAACAGGCTGTACTGATACGAACTGTAGGCTACATAAAAAAACTGAGTTTTCCGATTAAATCAAAAAGCAATACTGTTTAAAAATCACACAAAGATGAATATTTGCTTTGTGAAGGAACAGTCGAGCTTTTTGTTCGTCTGCTGCTTGCTCCCGTTTGTCGTCGTCAGATCCAATTACACTGAACTCAGACCAGTCTCGGAGCTGGATCGATGCAAGTGTGTGGTGGCGGATGTCCCATCATTCAATCACACCAAGGATGTTTCTAGAACAAAGATATTTTCTGTTCTTCCTGAGTCTGCTGACGTTAGTACCGAGTGCAGAGATGATCAAATGAGAAAATAAATTCAGGAGGTAACGAGGTAGGTAAAAGCAGTTAACTTGATATAGTTTGTGGCATTTATTATTATAACATTTAAACCAAGAGTATACTTTTGTGGGAATACACATGTTGATGCATATTGACATGTGTCCATATTACTCTAAAATGAGACTTAAATTTTAGACTTTCTTCAATACAGCGGGTTTATTAAATGCAACTGTGGTCACCAAATGGCAAAAAAAAAAAAACATTGCTTTTGATTATATTTTTAATCATACCGATATTGATTGATGCTGCCATGGAACCAAAATCCATAAATCATTTTGAAAGAAGCAAAAGTACAATCTCAGTCATATCGCCAGGTTGTTAATGACATAAGTCATATCATTTTAATTAATGACCAAGGTTTTAGGGTCATTAACTAGAGCTCATATTTATTATGATTTCCTACGCCCGGTTCCACAGTGTCTCTGCTGTTAGAGAGTTAAAGCAACAAATGTTTTATAGCATTTCTGAACATGCAAGGTGGAAAACCTAAGGTTTAGTTCCATGACTTTGTGAGGTTTTTAAATGTCTAACATGCCACTGCATCCATCAGTACAATGATATTCAGAAATGATATTCCCCATCCACTGAGATAAAGTAACTCAGAGGAGAGGAAGCTCTGTGAAAACTCAAACTGGATTAAAGAGCAAAAAACTGTACTGAGAAAACTGTACAAAAAATTATCAGATAAAATAGAATGACAAAATCTAATCACAAGTTTACAAAAAACATTACTCACTAAATGGAAAGATTAAACCAAAAATAGACAGAGTGTAGAAATAAATACTCCTCTGAAAACAAATATATTCTATATTCAAATGTGACATCATCTGTTTGACAGTTTGGTCCCAATTGGATCAACACCATGACAATGATCCAAGCCACAGAAGCAAATCTACAGCATATTGGCAGAACATGCAAACAAACAAGATCCTGGAATGGCTTAGTCAAAGTCTGGATCTCAGCTTGATTAAGAGTAATGAAACTTCCTCTACAAGGATGATGGAGACGGATCAAGTCAGACTGTTGCTTCATGTGGTTGTCATGGGGTGTACTTACTTAGCTCTAAGCATCTCTTTTTCAGATGAGGAGAAGGAGATGTTTTTCTCAGTTTAGACTGATCTTTTTCTAATAAATAATGACAGTGTTAATTAAACAACCCTGCTTAATTTGTAAAGATCATAAGGGAAAAAATTTGAACGAATTTAAGCAAAACAACTCATTTATAATAAAAGACAAAAAGAAAGTTGGTTGGTTTCCATGCGATAAAGCTTGTAATCGTATCAAATCATGTTCTGCTTAAACATAAACGAAAGACAGACATAAAAGCTGTAAAGTTAGACCTATATGAAAAAGTTAATGGAAAGGGTAACCCGTTTTTTATTCTGTGTTCATTACTTGCTTTCCTTAAAGTCAACCAGCATTTCGAGAACATAGCTTAAAATAAAACAGACAACAGAAAGTGTCTGACCAAGGATAAGAAGTGAACAAAATCACTTTTGTTCAAAATTTAAAAGTGAACAAAATCACTTTTAAATTTAAATAATAAGCTAATTAACTTTAAATGCATTCCATCCATAAAAATGTACATACGTGTCTTTTATAAAACAAATACAGCTCTGGAAAAAAAAAAAAAAAAAAAGCTTAACATAAGCCAAAAGCTTGAAATAGGTCAGAAATAATTAATGAACTGAAATTGTAATAAAATTGATTAAAACTTGAAGAAAATATAAAAATATGACATTAAACGTACCACTCAATGTAGTGTTGATTCAAAGTAAATACTTTGACTTGATAGCGTGACCCCTTGTACAGACACAGCTGGTAGAGCCCGTCAAACACAATAAAAATAAAACAATAAAAACACGCAAACCTAAACGCACACTCCAACTAAAAACTAATATTTCTTTAGAAAGCCTTCGTGGATTTATCATGAAATAAACCTGAAGCGTACTACGAGGTGAAGCTTACCTGGATGTTGTCAGTAGTTTTTACCTCTGAGTGAACCGCTCAGCTCCACCTGAAACAAACGCGCCGCGCGGTTGGACCAAAAAAAAATCTTCCGCTGGAAAAAGAAGTCCAACAGGGAGCTGTGGCGGACTGATACAACACGCCACTACTTTTCTACGGAGAATCCAAGGGATAAAAGCTGGAATCTGCCCCTTCCCGTGTGAAACACAAACGGTCACGTTTCTTTATGCCGAAATATCCAAACTTCAGTAGGAATGCATCTTTTGGTTACGCAATAATTCAACCATTTAAAATATGTAAGCAAAATTAAAGCGGCTTGTGCAGAAGGAAAGCAGATAAACTGCATGGTTTTAAATAGTTGAAACATCCCAACAACAAAAATATGTTAATGGAATCTGAAAAAAAAGATTGAATTACAGAACAACGGGAATATTTCCAAATGAAAGATGTGATATGTAACGTTTTCTGAACAACTTCATAATGTTGACTTACTTACAACTGATACTGTCGTCAATAAATTCTATTCTTGCTGTTTTCAACCCATTGTAAGTGAATTAGTTTAATTTACAAAGGGGTTAAAATTATACCTGCCAGGAATAGATATGGCTTTTATACCTGCTCCTGGATTTTCTTTGCTTGTCCATTTTCATATTAATCATTACTTGGATACACACAAAAATAATAAATTCAGTTTATTTATGCTACCAATTCACAACAATGTACTCTGAGAGCTTATTACAAGTCAAACAGACCCAATCCATATCCAGCGGAAACAGTCAAATTAATTCAACAAAATGGAATCATAAAGACAGATTCAGATCAAATTCAGCTGATAAGGCTAATTGATGAAAAGTTATCTAAAAAGTTATCTAAAAGTTATTTTGTTAAAAGTAAAAACTAAAAGTGCTTTTTTTATTTAAAGAGTTAAGTCTCAGTCATCCCTGAGGGTGTATTTTGCTCATGTTTATGTTCCACAGGGCTGATATTCCTTTCTACACCAGATGTTTAATGTTCATTAAATACAATTAAATACATTCATTTTGAAAAGGACACAAAGAAGTGAGAACATCCAGTCCTGATGGAAACTGAGTCCATGCACTGGCTTTATTTGCTGACATAAATCCGGACATGTAAGCGACCTCACTGCAAACACAGATGAGAGGCTCCATCTGGCCTCAAAAGAAAAGGGCAGTTTTAAAGGTTGATTTATTCAATCAATAGTCCCCATGAACAATACATTAATCTTTATGCTTTTATAAAGGAATAAAGCTTCACAAAAAGCCTCCTAATCATCCTTTCAGTATGTTTTTCTCATTATGTTTTTCCTCATTTCAGGACTATCATTTTACTCTTTCAGCTCCCTAGATACAAACTAACATATTTAACATATAGATTTAATATATATATATTTTTTTATTTCTTTATTTCTAATGCATTCATGATTTTCTTTTTTACCTTTTACCACGACATGGTGTATTTTACCCTGATTTAACCACAAACAAATATATAAAACTTTAAATGTCCAGCTCACTGAAAACTTCTGCATGAGTCAGTTTATCTATTCTTTGATTTATATACTGATTTATGTGTCATCAAAATAGGATATCGAGTGGTTGGATGATATTATTGTGTCATACAGAGACACCTAGAGGTGGAAAATAGATAAGAAAATGCCCAATTGCTTTATGAAAACAATGTTTTCTGTTAGTTTCAAAACAATTGATTATCGGTTTAGACAGCGCATGAGATTTAAAGATCACACTGGTCAGCAGAATAGTCATAATAGAGTGTATTTTGTGCAAAAACGATCTGAACCTCTCATTATTGCTTAGTAAAATTGATGGAATTACTCTTTAAGCACAAAAAGAACACAACAACAACAGAATAAGAAAATGACAAAGACTCCTCAAGCATTTTTTTTAAGAACACAGACAAGACAATTTTACTTACACACTCAGAAATATGTTTTATTTATTTTGACATGCTGTTTTAGTAAAGCAAAAATTGCCTAATAGTTTTTCAAAAGTTGTGAAATTTCTGATATTCAGTCTAACGGAATAAAGTTATTCAGAAAGTATGATCTTATTTGTAAATGAATTGTTTAACTTTTAAGTTAAATGAATTGTTTAACTTTTACACAAGCAAAACACTTTGCAGCAAACTGACGTGTCGAACAGGCAGAGGAAGGAAGTGGAGGTAATGTAAGTCAAGGTTTTTGGTAACAAAAAAAAGAAAAAAAAAGAACTGTAAAACTAATAAAAAAGAACTGTCAAACTAACAAAAAGTTAACAAAATCTCAGTTGCAGGCCAAGAGATTATATCACATAAGTTCTTTTGACTTTAGCCACCAGGGGGCAGAAAATAACTGAACCAGGTTCAATTTGAGATTCACTCTAAACCGAATACCGCAGGAAGTTTTGACATTTATAAAAAGTGTTATTGAATTCTTTGTATATTCTGGTTTTGCCTTTTTTTCTTACAGTTTTTATACTTTGTCATTTTGCTTCTGTGGCTGGTTGAATTATTTTTGCTCAACTCTTGGTATTCCCTGAAGAAACGACTCTTACATATGCCTCTGTTTCCATTTTCTATTTGTTTTTTGGTTGTAGTGTTCTCCCCACTTATTGACACCCAGGTTAGAGATGTGTTAAACCACCTTGAATATATTCCCCCTTCTTGTGCACCAGTGCTCTGAAAATTTCAGAAAAAAAAATCCTTCATTATGAAAACAAGTTTTTTAAACATTGTAACATGCACAACATTTATTGTGCAGCCAAGCTGGTGACCAGCATAAAAAAAAAGAAAAAAAAAGAAATGCCAGGCTGTTGTGGATGTGTGTGGTGCTCCAGTGCATTTCCTCTCCAAATATTTAACAGTTTAAAGGCAGAATAACATGTTTTTCAGCAGCATTAGACACATTTCTGAATAGCACTGTTACATTGTTATAGTCAACCAACCACAAATTTCTTTCATTCGGGAGCCAACCTTTCATGCCTTGCTTCTTAGTCAATTTTTTGGGCATGAATCTTAGGAATAAACCTGCCTAGAGTAGACTTTAAAACAAAGTCAAAAGTTTTTTTTTACAATTATCAGTAAAATACAAAAAATGTCACCATTAATAAAGGAAATGATTGAAAATATTCTATTATAGTGTTCATGTTATAGAGAGTTTAATATTCTAACTGCATGAAAAATTAAAGCTGTTGCACAATATTTTCCTTAAGTAAACAATGAAATTTGCTAATGACAGGAAAACATGTAATTTTTGATGCTGAGTGAAGAGTGCTTGGTTGTATTCCTTCAAAAAGCACTAATCTGATGTAGTAAGCTGGTTTCCTGAGGACAGCTTGTACATGCTCTTAGCACAAGCTGTCGTGTTACGTTTTAGTCCATAACAGTCTGTGCAGAAACCTACACTCAAGAGCTGATTTTTGCAGCTTCATTTGTCCCATGCAGGGAGGCCGATCTTTGCGCAGTGTGAACCAGCCCCTCCATTTGGCCCTCACCGATAGGAAGTCATGCTTTTAGCTTTCCATTCCCCATAATTAAACCCTCCACCTGGCCTTAGAACCTGTCATCTGGGCCTGACTTTCTCTCACTGGGTCGCTCGATTGACTTTTTCCATATATACATCATGACACATCCGAGCTCTGCTGTATCTCATTCTTGACTTCATCCTATATTACATCATCTGTGCAGGTCTTTTAGACTGTTTTCATATTGATCACTTCAGTCTGCTCAATTCAAATCCCCAGAGAGGCATTAAAGGTGAGCAATTGTTCTTGTTGGAGCTCCTTATTGAGCAGCTGTATTTTAAATGGAACATTACCCAGCGTAAACAGTGTAAAGTGTTTTAAGACACCCACACTATAACCGCAAGCGGGATGCTTCCGTGTCTGAAACGTTTTCTTAATCACATAATAAACTACTTTGATAAATCTATCAAGCCTGCCCAAAGTGTTCCAAAAGTCAGTTCAAAGAAGCTTTTCTTCATATAATACAAATGTTAAACAATAAAATGAATATTATGTGCATGAAAAATATTTAAATAGAGGGCTGCACAGTGGCACAGATGACAATATTGTTGCCTTGCAGCAAGAAGGTCTGGCTTTGAATCCCAGAACATGCATGGAGTTTGCATGTTGTCCTTGTGCATGAGGTTCCTTTTCACAAATTTAGCTTCCTTTGTTTCAAACTCAAACCATGTGGAGTATTTGCGGTTGCAAAGCTTAATCTTCGTCTCATCTGACAAAACATAAAAATAAAATAAAATGGCACATCTTTATGTTGGCGATGGAAGTAGAGAAAATGACTTTCATTCTGACTTGCCTCCTAAATAACAGTTAGCATGAAGATCATCTCTAATGGTTGTTATAGATATTTGGTGACCCCTAAAATGCAATTTCTCTATTAGTGAGCTTTAGAGGTTCTTGCCACCTCCCCTAACATCGTCCTCTTTGATTCACTTGTGAATATTCTCCAGGGTGCAACGTGTTTCAAGCACACTGGGTGAACTTCCCTTGAGTGCCCATTAGCCTGAGCTTCCTGTTTCTCTTGTGTGAGTGAGTCTGTCACCCTCTGAAGTGTTTCATTTGACGCTTTGTGACAGGAAGAGGGGCTGAATGGGAGCTGAGTCAGGGGATATCAGCGGGTGTTTGAACAAGCACAAAGAACAGGTGGCAGACAGGCACCGGGACGTGTGGCTGTGGGGGTTTATATGCCGCATGAAGTCCTCTCCTTCCACCTGAACTCCCTGCAGCCTGACGCCATCAGCAGCAGCTCTGATTTAACAAATTCAAAGCCTGTTTAGACACCTCATTCTTTGTTCCCCGCAGTCCCCATAAGCATCGACTCGCTGCCATTACATGCCCTCTTCCTTCCCTTCCTCTGTCGTCACCGGACAAGCAGGAGGTGACTTCTAAGAAAAGGTTCACGTCATCGTCTGTGCACAAAGTCTAAGCGTAGGCCACATGAGCCTGACATCAGGAATGAGCGCTACGTCTTTTACCACTACTGTAAACACAATGATGGAGCAGACAGTTTACACTGGGAGCTTCAGATATGAGTGTGCGGGAGGAGGAAATTTAAAGTGTATATAACTTGTCAAAAAAGATACA
Organism: Poecilia formosa; assembly: GCF_000485575.1. Classification (NCBI taxonomy): domain Eukaryota; kingdom Metazoa; phylum Chordata; class Actinopteri; order Cyprinodontiformes; family Poeciliidae; genus Poecilia; species Poecilia formosa. The sequence continues at coordinate 670,343 of NW_006799946.1, forward strand.
CGCTTAATATTTACACCAACAGTTTTGATTATGACAATTCATTGTAGAAAATTTAAGTAATGTCACAACATTTGTACCCATTCAGAGCTGAAGGTTGTTGAAAATACACAAGTTAAACAGCTGTGTGAAGTCTTCTCCAGCAAGGCCTAGAAGATTCATCAGGAACCCCAAAACAATGTCTCATTCTTATCGAATCGCTCATTTTAACAGTTTTAGTCTGAATCCTGGAATTGGCAACTAGTATAAGTTCAAACACCACCCAGGAAACGAAAAAAAAAAAAAAAAACTACGTAAGTATATTCCATGTAGTCAGCTGACAAAATCGTCTGGTCACATGATGTTACTAAACTATTACTTGCTGGAAATTTCCTAAACCTGGAGTAGCTTGGCAGCAGATGCGGTAACTAATCTGTGTTGTGTTTACCACTGTGGACTGGTGTTCAGGGAATTTGAACTTGGACCAGCCATGCGGGGATTTTGCCAGAGCTAAACCTAATTATCTGGCACAGGGCTGGCAGCACTCCTGCCAGGTTGCCTGCTATGCTCAGCTCGATCTGCCATTGCTTTAGCTGCAACAAAAACAATCTAACCAAACAAACCAAACAAACCACAATCTTTTCTGTATTGAAGAAATGGCATTATGTATTTTCTAGCACGTAGTGCCATTTGATAGCACAGCCAGAAAATTATGTTACAATCCACTGTTATAAAAATGAATGTATCAACCAATTTGATTTTGTAAATCGATGCCTTGAAATTGGACCTCTGTCTTTTTAAGAAGCTCCTACTCTTTCTGAAACTCTGCCTTCAGCATTTCATCCTAACAATTCTTCCCATAATAATTTTAACAATCATTTTTAGGAGTGTTGGACTGAGAAGTACTTTGAATGATAATCTCAGCAGATGAGCCGTTCCACCAGGTGTTTGCTATTTACTGCTGCCTCTAGTAGCAGTAAATATCAAATACCTGTGGAGTGGAGAAGGGCAAATAATTGGACATGGAGGTGAAGGCACTTGCTCGTCAAAAGCAGGACAGAAGCCACTTTTGTCGAAGAAAAATATCAAGGATATACTGAATTTCTATAGTAAATACAAGGACTTGTGCAAAGCTGTTTCCTTTGAAGAATCTCTGATTGGTAGACATGGATTGTGGACTATTCCATGTCAATGAAACAAGTAAAGACAATATAAAAACCTCAAAAATGTCTAATTGGGGGGCATCGAGTGGTGCAGTGCTACAGTCCTCAAAGTGGTCATCTTGGTTTCAATTGTTGACCTCGAGACATTTGATGCAGGTCTTCCTCTCTCCTCCATCTTTGTACATTTCTGTCTGGAATCTGTCAATAAAGGACTCCAGAATGATTACAATCTTTAAAGAAAAATAAAGTCTGCTTGGGTACTGGCTTTATTTGTGTGGTAAGGAAATGTATAATGTTACAAACTGCAACATTATCATTCAAGAAGGAGATAAAAAAGGTTTTCAGTTCATTTAAAAATAAAAATTTAATGTAAAATGACTTGCAGAAAAACAAAACATCCAACATTTACTTCTGTAATGCATGAATAATGATAATAATAAAAAAAACATATTATATACAATAATAAGACACTTGAAAAATCAGGTGCGGCATTAAACCATAACAGTTTCAGGTAGTACGTTTAAATACAGTTATAACTGATGCAGCTTTCATGAGGCTTCACTGATTCAGTGCTCTTTGGTGAAAGTGGAAATGTACTAGCTGGCTATGCATGCACACGATCATGCATGCATGAAAAGCTGTGTTCTCCGTGTGTGCTTGTGCACACGTCTACGGCCGACCTGCACTTTGCTCGTGTTGGTTGGTGTCTCCACGGATTGAGGACTTGTTTACAGAGCAGGTCTTCACCCCTGCCTCGTGTGCAGCTTTTTCATTTCGTTTCACAGAAAATCTGCTCGTAATTCAAACAAGCAGATTTTGTTCCTGAGAGAGTGCTGTGGGGTACAATTTCTTTGCTCGATTGGCTTAATATCTGTGGTTCATAACAAACTGCTTACAAATGAACCGGTCACATTTCAGACCACCCTTTTTCATTTTCTAGACTTGCGTAACAACTGTAGTGACACAGCAGACTCATTTTTTACATTTAGCGGCAAGCGTGTGATTTATTCTATTATTTTCCTACCCTTGATGGCTAGCAGAATGAAAAACGTGAAATTTCTACCAAATATGGAAAAGAAAAAAAACAAAACCACTTTAATTTTGTCAAATTCCTTGTTGCAAAGATAAATAAACAGCCGTTTTGCTTGATTTAGTAAAACAAACAACTCCAGGTCAGAGAAGACAAAAAAACCATGAAAGTTCAGATCGTTTGGAGCCCTGTGAGAGAGCTCCAGGGCTGACTGGCAACTGTCCACGACCGTGGCTGGAACACAGTGCTGGCCCCTGGGGTTTGATGTGCACCGAGACCGTGGGACGACGGGTGTTTTGGATTAATGGGAGGGAAACACCAGGTCACGAGGGCTTTCTGTTTCTGCGAGGTGACAAGGGGGTGGAGTCTCGCTGCGAGCGTTTGTTGTTCCCACTGTAGAGAGACGAGTTGGAGGCGTTGGTGGGGGCCTGCTGCTGGGGCAGAGGCCGGCGAGGGTGCAGCGGCCCCCCTCTGAGCAGCATGATGTCCCGCACGACGCTGCGGAAAGGCCTGCTGACGAAGCAGTAAAGGAAAAAGTTGACAGCCGTGTTGAGCATGGCCAGCATGTTGGACAGGTCGTAGGCCAAGTGGACACGCCAATCCTGGTGAACCGAGGAAACATACAGGTGGTAGATGACTACAACAGTCCGAGGAGCCCACAGAACTGAGAACACAGAGGTGAGCGCCAGCAGCATGGCCGTGGTTTTTCCTAGACGGCGCGGAGGCCCACGCTCCTCTTGGCAGGGCTGCTGCCTCTGCCTTATCTTCAGCTTGCGGATTATCAAAGAATTCAGCACCAAGAAGATGCTGCATGGCAGGAAGTAGATGATGGTAACATGTGTCCATATGAGCACTGCGTCCAGCGCTGAGGGAGGGTGGCTGTCCCTCCACACGTCTGACCACCAGAAGAAAGGTACGCCCGACGTAAGCGACAACACCAGCACCGCTGCAATGATCTTCCTGGCCCGTGCTGGGTAGCTGATCTGTCGGTGGAGCAAGGGGTGGCACAGCGCCACGTACCGGTCCACAGTAAGGGGTACGGTGGACCAGATGGAGGCGTGGTTGGCAGCAAACTCTGCAGCACTGACCACGTGCAGCAGGACGGTAGGGACGTCGCGGTGAAAAACAGCCGTCTCTAGCAGGAACCCAACAAAGATGATGAAGAGCTGGGAAAGAATATCTGAGCCTGTCACTGCTAAAAGGTAGTAGTACAGAGGTTTCTTGGTGCGGCATGCCAGTCTGCACAGGGCCACTGCTGTGAGGATGTTTACTGAAACATCAAACAAAGACAGAAGCAGGAATGTCATTATTTCAGCCACAGAGCAACAGTGTCCATCTACGGCCCTGTTGGCCTGGTGTCTCACATGTTTTAGTCAAGTTTCTTTTCAAAAGAAATACTCCTTTTGCATCGTTTCAGTTCATTGTAAAAAATATTACTGGCATGTTAATGGGTATATCACGTATTCATAGATTTCTTAGTGGAACGAAACTCCATATTATTCTCTGTAGATTTGCTTGTTTGTGGATTTCTTGTAGAGCGTATCTAAAGCATTCAATAGAAAATGCAGCATGGTGAAATACCTTAGTGCAACTACTTGACACAAAGCTGGTGATAACAAGTCTGTGGAAGTTAGCCTCTGTGGCAGATGGGTTCCACTAAGCACATAAATGCATACTAAGGTATTTTTGGTGTTTTACCGAATTGTTTTTAGGGAAGCTTGAAGTATTTGTGGATTTCAGCTTTATTTCTCATTTTCAAAAAAAAGGGACTTTCCCTCTGATTGGCTAAAAGTCAAACCCTTTCCTTGACTGTAGATTTACTTACCTTTGAGAACAATTAGTAAAGTGAACTCGGTGGTCACTGATACCTCTGCCTGTTTTTAGGATTACTGTAAATCTCCTTCAGATTGGTACCAAAAAATGTGTTTTACATAGGAGGAAGCAATGACTAAAGCACATCTGTCATATGCTTTTACCACATACCATGGGCTGGTATAAGCGATGCAGAAAAAAAAAAAAATCTAACAGTGATTGGCTTTATTAATTAATTAATTAATATATTTGGCTAAGATCACAAATATGCTGTTGGTTCTTATGTTGGAAGAACCAACAGCACACATCATATGACCACCAGTATATCATCTAATTGACCCATTAGCACCAGTAATATGCCACTAATTCACTTTTCTATTCAATCTATAGTTATGCCTTTAATTTACATACGAACTGTGAATTAGACGAACAGTGTACCTGGTACTCCCACACAAAGCAGAACACTGTAGTAAATGACTGGAATGAAGCCAAGGACACATTTGGATCTCTGCAGCTCCTCTGGTTTTAGGTCCAGCTCCTCGTAGCTGGACGCTGTCACATTAGGCCAGTCGATCATGGCCTTTGTGCTTCTTCTGAAGAGTAACACACACAAAAAATACAAGTCAAAGAAAAATGAGTCTAAGTGTTTAAAAAAAAAAACAGCATAAAATAGAAGTATAGATTATAGATTCTCTTAGAAGTCCTTGTAACAGGATCTGTTGGAAAATCATTTTTGAAGGCTTACTTTTAATATTTATTGTTTATAATTCACGTATAAAACAAACAAACAAAAAAAAAAAAACATCTGCTGTCTTCATTTTTGAGCTGGTAAAATGTAAAAGTGTGACCGACTCATTAGCTCATATAACAAGGCACTCTAAAACTGTCCTGCTGTCTCTACCTGACTTCTTCTGTTGCTGTTCTGAGCCACAAAGGGGAGCCTTTAGAAAATACGTAACAACCAGGCACATGCACATATACACATATGCAACATGAAACCTTTAACAAAAATTAGCTAAGTTAATCATTTTGGTCTTAGCTGTAAAAAGTGCAAAGAAGTGGAAGTCTTCTCTCTTGTCCCTGTCATGTCTTTCACTTAGAAAACTACAAAAAAAAATTTGCATAAAATGCTGGTTTGTGCTGATGAGATTTCTGAAAGATCTCAGAGAAACATTGTTTGCACAGCCAAACAGCCTCACATATGAACAGTGTCAGTCAATGCACTCATTCAATTAAACTGCAGGTCCACAACAACAGATGGGGCTGACTCATTGACCCTATTAACCTCCTGTTTCTCAATATATACTGCTTTTTTCTTTCCCAGTTTGACCTTTTCACCTGAGTGTTGTTCACCCTGTCTTCATCAGCCAATCCAGGACCTGCTCTCCTAATTTTCTTCACTCATCCATGTCAACCAAATTTGGACTGTATTATCTTTCAGCCATGTGTGGATGCACAGCAAGTATAAACAGCACTTTAAAGTCAACACATTCATAAAAGCTTCCCCCTCTGATACGATCAGGGCAATCACCACTACAAGCAGTTTGTCATATTTAATTAATGCCATCATAGAGGTTGTTTATGTGCCAAAACCCCTGAACAAACACCGGAGGACTGGCACGTTTGGTGCCTGTAGAGGTAATTTGATAACAACACCGAGGGGCATCAAATTGCTTTGTGGATGGCTGCTTTATTTCATCTTGGCACCAGCAGAAAGGCCTGAACCAAACTGCAGTTATGAACATTAATGATATTCATGGCATATAAAAAGAACAGGTCAGCAGGAATAGGGCAGCTTCATGTCCTCTTGAAATTAGTTTCTCACGATGTGCAGGCATCCTGCAGTAGAGCCACTGGTCCTTAACTCTGAATCGATCCGACTTTTCAGCTCCAAAAAGCTCCAATTCACAGGCACCGATGCTCAATATTTCCTCAAGACCTAAGGTTTCTTAACTGTTTCATTGCAAAGACCTTTAATGATTTCCCAAACTTGTTATGAGACATTTTAAAACTAAAATAATTTTTGCTAAGTCTTGATAGAGTTCGAGTTAGCTTTAAGATTTCACATGAAGCAGGAGTAATTTTGTTACAGTTTCCTGCATCTAACTCCTCTTTTTTTCTGACTGCATCATCCCAAAGCTTCAAATATGTGCAGAGAGACTTACTAACTGAAATATGCTTATTCTTTGCATCTAATTTTATTGTCAGTGTGAAAGGTTTTGCCATCTGCCAGGTCAGAGGGGGGATTTCAATGTTTTATTAAATTCTGTTAAGTGAGCAGAATATAAAAGGGTGATTAAAAAAGGATCAAATAAGTTAAAACTCAGCGTTCAATGTTCACTTTGTCCACTTAGATCTACTCATCATCTGTGTGACACTGAATGCCCATGGATCATTGTTATATTAGTAATTTGATAAAGCTTTGGTAATTACATTTGACTTTGAGTTTTTGTGAAATTTGTTTCTTTTTTTTTTTGTTGCGATATGTATGCAGTTTGATGGAGGAGAGTTTTTTTTTTGTGTGTGTTTGTGGTGGAACCTTTCAGCCCCAACCAACCTTACCCTTTGAGGGAAAGGTCATTTCCTTTTTCAATACCACTGTGTAAGTGATATTGAAACACATATAAACAGTGTCAGTCAATGCACTCATTCACCAGTACACAAAGTAACAGCCATAAAGACACCGATAAGCAAGCATGGTGTGGAAGAACTTGACTTAAATGTACACAGTTGGACATACACAACATGAAGCTCTTCAGTTGCACTGATTCGCTTTATAAAATAAAATCATTATGATACTGTGATCTTGCTATGTTATTTAAAGCAGAAAAAAAAGTAAAACAAGAATCGGTTTCTTTGAAGCATTTTTTTTTTTTTCCACGCAGAAATAATGTCTATACAGCTTTAAGAGACTGAACAGAGGAACATCTGCAAGGTCAGGAGGAAGGGACAAAAACACACTGAGACATTTACGTAACATTCATCTGACCAAAGCTCCAGAACATGACTTTCGGTTACTGTTTTGTCAAGACTGAACTCTCACAGAGACTTCAATCCGGGACCATAAATAGCTGCCATATCCCTGAACTTTTGGAGGAAACGAGAGCTTAGACTCATTCCAGTTTCTTGCTTTTTTTAGGCAGTTTGTGTATCGATAAAAGCCTTTTCCCATTTCACTTTTCTTTATCTAATAGCATGAGATAAGATGTCCTGTTCAGTATTAATAGGCACACACGGCTCCCGCAGGAGGTGGAGTGTGTGTTTGCAGGGATACATCATCCCTGCATTGTGTGACACAAGGTGCCACAGTCTTACAAACAGCATGTGACATCTGCAGTCCTGCATGACATCCAGGATTTTTTTTTACTCACATTTAAAATAGTAATCTTTCTGCCTGCTATCTCAACAGTAAAAACAAAGTCATTTAAGTTTTAGTTTTTGAAAATAATCAAAACGGATCAAATTATTTTATATGGTATGTCTGCAGCAGAAGTTGACTAAATTTCCGTCGTATTTTTTTTCTTAATTATTATTATTTTATGCACTGCTTTGCAAACAAATTTATGCTCTTTACATTTCTTCACATTAAAACCCCAGACTACTAATCGCAATTGGGAAGTGGAAGGAAAATGACACAGGACCCTCGAAATGTCTCCTGCAATTCCTGTTTCAGGTAATATAGACAGAGTCAAGACAAATTATATAAATTCCAGTTTGATTTTAGATATAAAGTGCAGTGAGGCTCAGTTTTAGTCTGACAGTTGTTATATATATATTTTTTTAAAGAATCCAAGTTGATTGCATCTAGCCACTGACTCTACAGCTATCCCTCCTCCTTAACGAGCATCAACAGTGGACAGTTGATTGCATGGCGTCATCAGCTTACAGCAATTCTCCAGTAGTACCAGACTCTGTGCGAGAAGCCATCTGCAGTAACCAAATGGAGGTTTGAGTGGACAAAGTACGCACAATAAAAACTGTGACGAAGTGGTCTAGGAGTATTTTCTATGAGAAAGCAGAAGCTCCTGTAGTAGCTTCACTTAGGAGATAACTACAGCTAAGCATACAGGGTTGAGTCAGTAGTAAAATCTATTCCATGAAGAGCAAAATACAGATAGTTAGAGGCAGGGATAGCCCCATCAGGTGTTTTATACTGGAGTGAGACAGGGTGAAAGTGAGAAAGACAGAGCTAAGTGGATAATCTGTCGAGAGGGAATAAGGTAATAATTGCTCAGCTAACTCCAGGAAGGTAAGACAGCTAAGTAGAAACAACGAATGACATGTAAAGTCTATGACGTGAACAAAATAGAGACAAAAAAATGAAGTCAGTGACAGCGATGACCACAGAATACACATTTAGAGGGACTAAATGTGGTGAGTCTATGTTGACTGCACAAGATTTCATTTATGTGAAAATGTTTTAAAAGTTAGTAGCTATAACATACAAAATATGACAAGCTGGAATCCTTAAAGATTTGTCTAAAATATTACCTTTCTTTTTATCCGTTTATCCAAGAGTCCTGCCGCTCATCAGAAAAATACATTTTGGAATATTTGCATCTCATTATGAGCAAGTGTCCCAGCAGAGTTTATGAATAAAAGACTCTCTCTACATTTGGAGCTTAATTTGAAGACTTTTACTAACTCTCAGCCTGTGAAGACACCTGATCTGTTTCCTCACATGCCTCGGCTCAGGACCAGAAATGAGAAACATGATCGCCATGAACGAGAAGGTCGTGAGGCTGCTGGCTAAACGTGAGGCAAAAGACCTGCAAACTCTCGTGGTGATCAATAATCCTGCAGACCAGCCAAAATCTCCTTTATCTCAGACGTTTCCCTGGCACCTTCATTCCCGAGAGTGCTGCGGATTCTGGAAGGAGAGATCGACCATTCTCACTCCAGGTGTGTTTTACTATGTCATCCTTCAGGTGGCTAGATGTGTTGCACAGGCAATCAAACGACTCAAAGTCTCAACAGAATCATCTCCACCTCTCAGCAGATGAGTGTTTGAACAGATGAGCTCCATCAGATCAGTGGGATGGTCCTTACTGACAGAAAAGTTTTTCTAGAGATGCAGCTGGAGGCTGCAGGACGCGGCTCTGCAGGGGGGCTTCGGAGCCCAGGATGACGAACCAAACTCTGCCTGCACGCCTCTCAATTATTCATCACCTGAAACAACAGTGCTTTAAGACATTGTGTGCTCCGAGCCTAACTGCACAGCAGCTGGTGTTTTACATGACAACAGGACTCATGTCTGTAAGTGTTTTGGAGGAAAGTAAAATATTTATTTATGTATTATGGAGAGAAGAAGAAGAAGAAGATGAAGTCCTGAGAAAATTAGCTGCCAACAGATGACAGTGGGAAAAAAAAAAATGTCTGTGCAGATTGGTTACTGAGTTGGATGCCAAAATTTTGACCTGCGGTTGGAGCGCAGAAGATGAGTGAATCCAGAAGTACTTCCTGACACCAGATATGATGATGAATGGGTTTCAGGAAAAAAAAATGTGGGGGTAAAATAACAAGAAACTAGTTCAAGCCAACTTTTAAAACTGAGATAATGCAGACCTGCTTTCTTGAGAAACTTATGATTTGAAAATTTCTCCCAATCCAGAAAATCATTTAAGTGTAAAAGCCCGGATTGAGCTTAAAAATGAATATTTTAAACATTTATTAGGATGAGTTTCCGATCTGCTGTCTTACCTTCAAATCCAGTTTTCAGGGTGTTTCTCTCCTCCTGGATCACAGCAGGTCCACTTTAGCGTCGCTCCCCCCCAAATGCTCCTTCAGAGTCTCTGCTGGATGACCAGTAAGGAGACAAGGAGGAAGCTGAGGAGGAGGAGGAGCAGAGGAGTCCAGGCAGCTGGTACATCGCTGCAACAACTAAAACTGAGGGAGAGGAGAGAAATGAGGCAAAAGAGGAGCGAGGGAGGGAGGAGGAGACTGATGTGTGAAGAAGGAGGGAACGGATCTGATGAAGTGGAGAAAATGAAGGGAAACCACACTGAGCCTGACAGGGGATATAAAATGGTCATTTTTCATGCTCATGGATCTAATGGGGATTTAGTCTGAAGTGTTTTCATGCTGGAAAAGTGACAAAATAAATAAAGTCAGAGCTTTCAGACCAACTCTGCAGCCAAATTCTAAATTATATACCAACCTCATTCAGCTGAATTATACAACACTGCTGAGAAAAAATGGAGGTCTGACCAGCAGTAATTTGAGATGGTATTCATTCTATTTCTTTTTTTTTTCTTATTTGAATTCTGATTAATCATGATTCTTAAGAAAAAAAATGAAAGAAGAAGCAATACAAATGAGCCATTTTCCCACTTGTACTTTTCTTATATCTATCCTCCAATATAACTTTTTAGGATTTATGGAGACTTTTTTTTGGATCCTGTGGTCTGTGGGTGAACTTGCTTGGACAGTTTGACCTGAGCAGGTTGGCTGTTTTGAATCAATATCTTCCGTGTACTGAAATTACAAATTTCTAATTGTTTTTTTAAAAACCTTTATAAACTTCTAATCTGCTGCAAAATTCTTTCTCAGGGCCTCAAAGAACTTTGTCAATCTTACCACAGTGTTCATTCACCACATCAACAGTCAGGAGCAGACTAAGTTAAATGTCTGAGGTATAAACAAGGCAAACCTCCTTCAAAATGATGTATATGTGTAATGCTAGGTGTTTTAAAGGGAGAATACATATGGGAGTGTCCATATTTGTTCCTCACGTAAACCTTCTAATTACATTTTACAGAAAAAATATGGACTTTTTTTATTTTCAGCATTGTTAAAGCTAACATTAAATATCCAGATATCTTTTCTCTCTAATTTCAAAACGCTTTCCCTGCTCTTACTCATTTATCCTAACATCAGATTATTATTTTCTATTCAAGTTGACTTATTTTAAGCTATTCTGACTCATGCCTGTATGTAACACCAGAACTGTAAGGCATCTCCATCTCAGAGTCAGGTTAAGTTGAACAATTGCATCATTGATGTCAGAGGGAGAAAGACAATCTCAGTTCAGTCTTACTTGTTTACTTGTTACTTGTTTTTTTTTTTTTGTTTTTTTATCTTTACATTTCGCTCTATCTGAACTGATATTTTCAAGAGCATGCCATTTTACACAGCTTTTAATATTACCATATATTTCTCAAGGTCAGTTCCTCTCCACCTCCACACATTTTCCTCCCTGCAGTCAGGTGTGTAGGAGGCTAGAAGATTACTTCAGTGTCTTCATTTCCACTTGCACCAGCTGTGTATCACCGATCCCACCGGGCTGAGTCATCAGTGTCCTTCTCCATATTTATTTATTTGCTCACTTATTTAATCAGTCAGTAAATCTGTTTTGTTTCTAAGGCAGAAGTGATTAGTTACAGGAGCCACACAAATTCAAAACTTCAAAACGAAATGGTGACCTTTAGAAAACTTCATTTCGTGACAGAAAAAAAAAACCCAGCAGCTTAGTATACAAACACAGAAAGGTCTGTTTGCTAAAATAAATGTTAAATGCACAATAAAGTAATTAAATTCATTTGGCAGCATTAAAATCATCTGGGTGTATCAGGATGACGAGCAGAGATGGGGGCTCATCTTTTACTCTGAGCAGAGCAACAAGATGTTTATTATGTTGTCTCTTTTTTCCGATGTTTGCAGTCAGTGTTGCTGTTTTATTTAGGATTTTTGTCACCTTTTTTATAAGCTTTTGTTTATTTCTTCCTCTGTCCTCCTCATCCTGCTTTAAATCGATATCATTATCACAAGCACAAAAAGTTTTATTTTGGGCAAAATAATAGAAAGGATTCTGTTACATTTGCTGCAAAAAAATATCAGAGAAATCTTTAAATCTGAAAAAATTCTATGAACTAAAAGTTACGCTAAAAGAAAGAAAAAAAGAAAGAAAAAATAAGGTAAACTGTCCGATACCTCAAAATAAATTTATCATAAACTGGAGAGGCTATCCCATCATTATAGGAAAATATTATCCAGTAAATAAATAAGTAACTTGATATTTTTGGTATATTTTAGTTTATTGCATGTTGAACCTCACCGTAGTTTCATCCAATCTATGCAATTTACATACAATCATTTAGAACTATATGACTTAGAAGCCTTACAATCAGAAAAAAAATGATGTAAAATTTTGATATCTATGTTTCTGACAGTACATGATTCAGTTGTACTTCATAATTGAAATGTACACAATCTTTAGAAAATCTCATTTTAGTTTTCCAATGAAATCACCTGTGGGCACATTTCGGTGGCTTTTCAAGAAAGGCAGAATCAAAGATGTCAGAGGAAAAAGATATTTTGAACTTTTCAGAGAAAAGAATTAGAATGTCTACAGTAAAAGATCCAGATAGCTCTCTTAACTGTCCGAAGTGATGGGGACATGGTTTCCTGTCTTGTGTCAGGAGACAGGAACCAAGCAGGAGACGGCTCCTTCAGCTCAGGTTTATATTTCATCAAAACCTGGAACACATTAAATTAAATACATCACGTTACGTCGCTAACGTTGACTGTCAATGGAAAGCTGAGATTTTAGAAATATTTCAGCTGAAGAGATGAACATGGAACTATAGAGGCTTTTAATGATGTGATAATACATAAAACATACACAATGTGCATATTAAAGAAATAAAATGAGTCTTTGGTGGTGTTTTTTGCTGTCTTATAACATGAATGGGAGGACGATAACAGAAAAGTGAAAGTGATCTAAAATAATGCTATTTTGCCAAGAAGATGCAATGAGACTTTCTGTTATTTTAGTGTGAGATTAATGTCATGTTGTATGTTTTTAAAGTGGGCCCAAAAGCAGAATGGAAGGAAGGCAGCAGGTGATTTTGAGATGTTTAATGAAAAAATACTGAAAAGGAAAAAATACGGAAATCCAAAGCCAAACAAAAATAAATCATAACAAAAGTCAGCTAGGAGACACAATGAGAATGGGGGGAAGTCATGAAAACTACAAATTAACTGTGGAGAATAAACAGAGAAAAGATGGGAGTAGTCGGGAGGATCTGGCAGGGAGTGCGTGAGAATGAAAGGCTTAGATACTGGAAAGGTTGAATGCTGAACAAGAGTGGAGGGGGCAGGAGGCAGAAGGAGGAGAGGGAGAGAGAAAGTGGCACAGGGTCCAGGAAGAGTACAAAGAGGAACATTAAATAACACTAAAGAATAACTGAACTAAAAAAAGCGAGAATAACAAAGAATAGCTATAAGAAATCAACATAACTAGAAACACTAAGAAGAACTGAAATAAAGCAGAACAGGAACAAGACAGATTTCACCATCATGAGAAAGCAGCACAAAATAATAACGAAACTAGAATCAAATCAAACAACAAAACCATCTAACAACCCAGGGATCCTAACACTTAAAGCTCCTGGGGCATTCAAGCTTGACGCTCAGTGAGGATCTGCATTAAATCAGAGGAAGTCTTAGCTTGGAGTTGTTCTTTTCTGGCTTTGATGCATTTATTAAATTAAATAAAAATAAGTAAAAGAAGGAGATAAAAGTCAATAACAATGTCACAGATGCAGCACAAATGATTTCAGTAAATCAGATAGGAGTGTTATAAAAGTAATAAGACATCAAAACTGTAAAACCCTGAAACAGAATGATGAATACCTGCAAATCGGATACATTTGGATTTAAGCTACGTCATATCAATGTGTGTATATAAATGAGGTAAATGAATTCATATTTAAAATGCAACGTGCACAAACATAAAAACGTGTTATTTACCCAGAAATTGGGACACAATGTCCTCTGGGAGCGACAGCCTGCAGCAGCTTTCTAATTTCTCTCACGTATTCTTTGCAGCATTTGAAGCTAACACAATTACATGGAAGGAAATCGGCACCATCAGTAGATCTGGGAGCTGACTTGTTGTTCTGAGCAAGACAAATGTCTCCATAATTTAACTAAACCCTTTAAGGAAGCACGTCTCAGGGCTGCAAATTGTTGACGATAGCAGAGCTCCAAAGCAAACAGAGCGTCAAACAAGCAGATCTGACCGCCTAATTCATCCAAAGTGTGCTGAGAAACCATTTGAAAACCCGACCTCTACGTGAGCTCGCTTTGAGCCAACATGGCTGACCCTCACCCTGCAGTCGCATATCAATGGGTGTTTATCTGACATACAGTATTATAGCCCTGATCTTGCCCTGCAGCAGGGGTCGATCAGCTGACGACAATGCACAGACAAATCTTCTGCCAATCAGAAGAAAGAAGATTCCTCTCCTTTTATAAGTAGGAATAACAACAACAACAAATGCAACATCTTACTGCTGATCCTAGACTAAGTTTTCCTCTGCATAATGCATTTGTAAAGTTTGACTAATGGTGGTTCATTTTCTGTCAGTGTTGAAAATGATCTTACTTTTGAACACTTCACTCATGCAGACCACTGTCTTTAGATAAAAGCAGAGTAGAAGTGTCAGAGCAGTAGTTTTTGCCAGAGACAAAGGTATAAACTAATCTCCAGCCAACAGCTGCACAGCATAACGCTGCTACCACCAAGATTCACTATAGGGCAAGTGCTTTAAGGATGATGGGAGTTATTGTTTTTAATCTGTAAAAAAATGCATTGACAACAAACCCCTTCTCAGATAATCAACGAAAAAAAAGGGGGATATATCTATAAATCCTATTATGAAATAAAATTAATTGAAAAATAATTTTAAATCTGAATAATTTGGGCTGTTTTTGTATATGTATACAAAAGAAGAAAAAAAAAAAGCTCATAATTATACATTCTCACTTTGTGCCATAAACCTTTCTGGTTGTTGCGCAGTTAGAATGACCAAAATTATTCATATTTTCTAGATGCCAGAAAACTAAGTGTCGAGTGGCATTTAGTTGCTGCAAATCAAACTGCATTTGGAAGTTTGTCAGACGTTAGTAGACAAGTTCAGTGAAAATCTGTTTCAGTTAAAGCTAAGTGTTAGATTACTCAAAGAGGAGAGAGGCTCTCTCTAACCTCGCAGCAACAGCTTCTTATTCATTTGTGACCAAATGAATACATTTGGGTTGAGAATGTCTTGCAAACACTGCTGTGTAGGTTCTGTTTCTAGACCAACAAAAACATTTTCTATATTGTTTTGTGTATAACTTAGGCTTCAGAGTGTATGTCCTAATTAAAGTAGCAGAATCTGATATTTTACACTTGGCCTAGAGACAGATGAGCTGGACTCAGTCAAATTCTCGCTTCTGCTTCAGTCATTATTCTCACTAGTGCTTCTTTGGTTTTCACCATTTTCTGTCCTTGAGTCTTATTTTTCCCCAACGTTAATCCTAAGCTCTATTTTTCCTCCAAGTGCAGTCCCAGATCTCTGCTTCTATGCTTCGTTTCACTGCTGCGTCTAAACCGCTGAGGTGCAAACAGCTCTCAGTTGCTCTGTCTGCTTTAAACACATGTAAAAATTAATCTCTACAAATAACTCAGAAAAGCGTAAAAGACAACAAAACCCATTGGATCTATATCTGATTTCATTTAGATGAAAAAAGAAACCAAAGTTTGAAGACAAAAAAAAAAAAAAAAAAAAAAAAACTTGATGAGCTTAAGAAAGCTAGCAGAGCCATTAGAAAAAATACTTTAAAGGATCAGAACGTCTGGATCGTTAGAAGCAAAACAAAAGAAAATTATGAAGCTTTGAATGTAGCTTTTCCATATAGTGCTTCTGTAATTAATTTTTTTTTTAATTTGTCTGATTGATGGCTTCTTATTTAACCATGATCCACGGTACACAAATGCTTTGATTAATCCTTAAATACCAAACCATTTTCAGGAGAAGATCAGAGTCTAATTTCTTTTAGATATTTAATCATCAGGAGGCTGTGTTCAAGGGTGTAAGATGCGTAACGTCAGAATTACCTCCCTTTGTCTGTCTGCAGCTAATTTTATAACAAGCCTGTTAGAGGACTGAAACCGCCCCCCCCCCCCAGAAAGCAGAGGTTAAAGAAGCGACTGAGTGAGATGAAGCGATGCTGTAGCCGAGCTCGTCTCACAGGTCACCCTGACTCTGGACGTCTGCCACAGCCTCATCTCTAAACTGTCCCTGTGTGCAGCTATCCTGCAACGAGACACTTGGTCTGTAACCTGAACAGCATTACAGACAAACAAATTATCTCCAATCAGACACTCACTTTGACTGCCTGCTCTGCGTTTGGCAAACCAATTGCAGTGAAAATGTCTTGCGTATATTTATGTTTTACTCCTGGTTTTGATTTATCTTCTCAGTCCTGTAGAAAAACTGTGTGCAGCCTTAGGGGTTTCTTTTCTTTTTGCTTCTCTGTTGACTTGTGTATACAATGAGAATAGTTTGAGTTATGACGTTAAAACATTTGATTAATGAGAAAATGAATATTTCTTTTTGTTGTAGAATTTTAGCGTCTTGATCGTCCGTCAGAACCACTTGATTGGTGCAGCTATAAACTTATGCAATGCTGTAAAACCTTTTAGATTTTAACAATATTTTAGCTTATCAAACAACTTACGGCATCAAACAAAGACAACATGGTCTGTGTTTGATGACCACAAGAGAAAACAAAAGGAAAGTAATTTTTCTCTAAAAATATTCACCCCAAAGAATTTTGGCCCATTCTTCTTCCTCCCTTTTAATTCAGCCCACTGGACTTTGACTAGGCCACCTCGAAATCTTGACTAGTTTTCTTTTAGACTTTCCAAATTCTCTAGTTTATCAGAGTTAATGATTGATTATGGGGAAAATACTTTGTCATTGGATCTGGTTTTCATCAGTTGTTTCTCCTAATTTACAAACTCAGATGCTTTTTCATGTTAAAACATCTAAGCAGACAAAAATGCAAAAACAGAAGAAACCTGTAAGTACTGGAAAACTATCTGCCGATAGTTTTTACACTATATTTGATTTTCCAAAGAATATATGAATGTAGTTTTATAATTTCAACTTGTCAGATTTTTTTTTTTTGAAAGAGAGGCACATTTCTGCATTTTTTTTTTTTAGGAATCATACCAGAGCAGTGACTCCATCAGACTTTCACATTATTTCTTTAATTTAAATATGCAGTTAACTTTTTGCTTTAAAGCAAACAAGACCTCACTGTTGACACTGTGACTGCAGTCCATGTAATTACAGATTTAAACAATGTGGATAAAACAATTAAGCTCAGGAACTCCATTAATAATGGCACATGACTGCAGAGTAATAGCAGACAGATTAATATGTATGTGGTAACAAATAGCTTCTTTGTTTACAATTTCTTACATTTGTATAGTGTGTCTAGGATTACCGCTAGATGATATCTCAAATGTAATGAATTTTCTATATTTTGAATCCAAAATGTTTGCCACAGTTAATCCAAAAAAGGTTAAACAGACTTTAACGAGATAATTATGATAGTGTAAGCAGGTCTGCAACAGCTGCAGGAACGGTTTTCAGGTCAGTCTGTGATGTGGTTTCTCTGGACATCATCCATGTGACTAGGATCTTGAATCCAGGGTCCTTATGTGGCAGTCTCCTGCAACTTTTAGATAAGTTTCTGTATCAACACAGCTGAGTTAAATGATGGTGTCATGAGCCCATGATTTGAGGAGTAAAAGGTGCAGAACAAATCCAAAACCTGTGCACCAATAACAGTTCAGAGCCAAAATCAGAGTGACTCAGTTTGTGGACAAGGAACAGGCAATGATCAGGAGTTAGAAAATAACAAGTCAGGTATACAATAAGAACCTTGCTCATTTGACAACAAGATAACAACAGCCAAACTCACAGAGTGAGAGTTTATATAGACAGCAGGACAGGTGAGAACAATCAGCACCCAGCAGGGGCAGAGCCACAGGTGAGAGTAATGAGTTAATCAGCACGTAAGAACGGGGTAGAGGAGCATCATAAATCATGGCAGGAAATTGTGACAAAGAGGCAAATGTTAATCTCTCACTTTAATCAGATACACCCTTTCTAAAGCATAAAATGCATAAAAAGAAGAGCTGCAACTTTATTTTAAAGATCTACAAAACTTTTCACATAGCTTGTAAAGTTTATATGTTTTAGAATCTACAAACTTCCGTGTGCATATCCAGCTTGGATTTCCTGTTTATTTCATTAACCTGTTCATAAAACTTGTAGGTGATCTTGCACTTAGTGCTTTACAGCGGAAACTCAAAGTCTACACACTTTTGAAAATGTGTGTGTAGAGAGGACCATGATAGTAATTTTAAAACTTTTTTCTGCATTCATATTGAAATGTATCTTTTGAAATTCAACAAAAAAAAATCTAATTTGTTCTTCACATTCTTTATACAGTGTCTGTCTCTATTTTGATTATATCATTTTCCTGTTTTCTTCTTGAGAAAATTGATAATTTAGAAAGAAGAACAACAACAAAAAAATACTTCATAAACGTTCTAAGAAGTTGCTAAGACTGGCTGGGGAACTGACTAAACCATGTGCACTGATAGAGGAACGTACTTCAAAACAGGAACTTCTGAAAGAGGAGAAAGAGTGCTGAGAGTAAAAAAATATCAGAAAGCAGAAGCTGTTATGGAAACAATCATGACACAAACAGCCATTCTGTAAACTTTTATAATTTTGTGGTGATCTCATAATTTTTCCTGCATTTTTACATGCCACCAAAAGAGTGCATTCTGATTATCAGCTGACTTTTAAATGTAGCCTAATTGCCTATTAATAAGAATAAGACACTAAGCAATCATTTGCTTTGTTGTCCTTGTCCAGTCACAATCAGACTGCCCTCTACTGGAAGAAATATGTAAATGCAATTTGCAGAATTTCAGAAGGGGGATTGTTGGTGCACGATGACTGTGACTGTTCTCTAGTTAAATAATCAGACAACTTTAAAGAGATTTAAAAAAAAAAAGTTTAAACTTATTATGAATTCACCACCTGAGGACCCCAGAACCGAAATGGGTCCTCATGGCAACTTCTGAGGCAAGAGCTTTGCCTGTGTTGATGACAATGGCATGAGTTTACCTGAGGATGAATGGTTTGGATCAGTGTTAAGATCTTCTCCTATACCTTACATTTCATCACAGTTTAAATGTAGCACATGAACTGCATGCATTGGGCACTGATATCAAATGTGTCTATTTAGCTGCTCACTGATTTAAGCGATCGGTGAACAGCTGTACGAACTCAGACATTTACATCAAAGTTAAGGGTTCAACACTGACAAACATCAACAGAAATGAGTCAGAGACTGTGTTTGTGGGCATAAACATCCTGTTGAAAAGAGTCGAGTTGAATGAAAATGACATTGAGACAATATTGATCGTATATCTCACTGCCCTTTCTAATGAAGCATTTTGTAGCCTGAAGCTGGGAATAAATTGCATTTGACAGAAGTGTCACGCTCATCGGTGGAACTGGGTGAACACACTGACACAAATAACTGCACAAAGTGCACGCATTCAGCTGGGTGCTCTGTCCAGCCTCTGTTACAGTTTATTGTCGAAATCAGGATATGGATAAGAGTGATTTTTTTTTCTTGACTTTAATGAGAACAAGACATAAATGTTGTTCATATTTAGAGGCACCAGCAGTAACTGCTGTGTGCACAGTTAGTCCCCTGCATTAAGGTGAGAAAGTACGGATCACAAATTTGGGAAATTAGAGGAATCCTACAATAAAACCTGACAGTAAAGAATTAATCTCAGTGGTAAACCTCTATTTTTTCCAGTTGCTTTGTCAAAAAATGAGACCATTCTGCCCAAAAACTGCCTGCAGGCTGTCATAGTTTCTTTGATGGCCTTATTCCTCAATTTATGTCATGCACTTTATTTATTTATTTATTTATTTATTTTTTTAAGAATCAGGCTTCAGAAGCTCAAAGTCAAGTAGTGGAAAACACCTCTTGATGTTTAAACTCAAGTAAACTTGAGCACATTTCTCCAATTTTGAGTTTCCCCCACTGGCTTCCAGTATGTGAGCAAATTCTTTTTTTTTTCTTTTTTTTATGTCTCTTAATAATGTTGCTTCTGTTAATCGGTCTATACTGCAGCACCCATATGTTGTGTCTGGATGACTCAGACCAGTAGACCGGCTGCTTGTTGTGGTTTCAAAGACATGATGAAAACTGAATGAAGAAAGGGCTTTTTCTTTTGCAACACCTAAACAATGGAAAACTTTTATTGTCTTTTTAATATCATTTTAAGACACACTTGTGCTCCATGGCCTTGAACCAAATTTTATTTTTATTTTTTTTTGTCTTCTGACTTGTGTTTGCCTTTTATTTTGGGTTTCATTGTACGGTACATTGGTAAGCCTTGCTATTGTTTTTAAAGTTCTTAATCAAGCAAGTAGTTAGGTTACAATTGATGATTAAGGGCTGTTTTGCAGCCATGGGAACAAAGTGCCCTGCAGTCATTCAATCAACCACAAACTCCTCTTTACATTTAAGGAATCTAGATTGAAATGTGAGGCAATCTGACAACTGATATTTCGACCGAACTGGGTCATCAATGGAACAATAATTCCAAAACTTGCAGCAAATGTGCAGCAAAATGGCTAAAAAATAGAAAAGAATCAAGGTTTTAATGACCCAGTCGAAGTCCAGACATTAACTTCGCTTTGCAGGATCTTACGAGAGCAGCATGGAAACGGTTGTCTGCAAATATCAATGAACTGAAGCAACATTGAAGCGACAAGATTGGGCCTAAATCTTTGTCTAATGTCAGACAGAAACTGAATTCCTCAGAGTCACTGCTGTTAAAGAGGATTTCTTCAAACTGTTGAATTTTATTTGGAATTAGTTAAACTTCCCTGCTCTCCCTTTTAGAGAACAAAATCTCCTTGGGAGCCATCAACCTCATCAGATCAAACGATCAATGTCATTCAACCAGTATTGATGAGGAGAGAAAAGTTAGTCATAGCGGTGATCATAGCATCAGTTCTAGCATGTTTCCACCCACTAATCAATTATTGCAGCAATGTCTGTGCAGTTCTTCACACAGCTGGGCTCCAGGAGTCAGAAGTCCAACTGCGGTGAGGACAGGGAAGACAGAAGATGATGGCTCAAAGGGCTGATCTCATCCATGCTGGGATGTTGCTTCTGACCATGTGGCTGCAGGTGGAGGTGGCTGCTGCAGGTAAGCCACAACTTAAAAAAAATACCATGAGCAGAGCTTGACTGGACAAAACTGGGTGATATTGCAAGTGGGAATGTCATGAGACGTAAGAAATAAAATTAAACGGCGATAGAGGTGGGGGGGAAATGAGAAATTTGACTTATTTTTTCGACTGAATGTAGAGTAATTGGACTTTGGGTCTTCATAATCCAACACAAGAGATCCTATAATGGCAATCGTATTAAACACATTTAGAAAAAGATGTTAGAGCAATCATCTATAAGGAGACCTGAAAAAGTAGCTCTGATTTCTGTGATTTATTTATTTATTTATTTTTAACTCTATTTATAAAAGAATTTCTGCAGTCTGTGGGTTGACTCACCGGAACCTCACAGCCGGTGGGTGAGTTCACAATAAGTTGTGTCTGCATGACGCTTGGGGAAAGGAAGTGTCAAACATGTATGAGAATCAGAAAGAGGAAACTGGGTTTTTCTTGACAAAAATCTATTCTGAAATCCCGGCAGCTACAGAAACGGCGCAGCCCAACAGAGGAAAGGCTGCAGGAGGTGGTGCACTGAGACAAAGATTTAATTAAACATGACCCACAATCCTTCATTATCCACACAGCAAGTGCAGCTGGGCTGATCAATGCCATGGATTTTCATGATACTGTCCCACTATCTGCCCCAGTAAATAGTCACAGACAACTTGTTGGCAAGCTCTGAATGCGAGCTATATTCTGAGTGTGACATGCACTAACTTCTCCAGTTCCTCCATTTCCATTTTTTTTTGTCTTCCCTCTTTGGAAGCAGGTCTGCTGAAAGCTGACCTCGCCCAGGAAGGAGGCGGTGATGGCAACACCATCAGCCACTCCCAAACCCTGTTGCAGAGGCTGGAGGCCCTGCTGATTCAGGGCAACGGAAGTGACGTCTCTCTCCGTGTGGAGACACCCAATGCTGATGAGGTGAAGGTGATCCAGGCTCACTCCCTGGTGCTCTCCCTGCAGAGCTCGGTGTTCGAGGAGATGCTGCTGAGCCGCAACAGCAGCACTGTGGTGCTGAGAGAGAGCTCCGACTGTGCCACTGTGTTTGACAAGTTCATCAGGTGAGGCTGGAGCTGTGAATCCCCACCATTAAAGTCAGACTGAGCTATCTTGCCACCTAGAGGGTTGTTCCATGCCCTACACCTAAGACAAATCAAAACCTGTGGTCAGTCAAGCAGAAAATTGATGTGTGAGGGAAACTGTTGAGCTGGCCATAGAAAACCTCTGTGTTGCAGGTAGAAGGAGTCCGGACAAAGACACTCAATATAATCAATACAGAAAAACATCTCTCTATTTCTCATGAGCTAATAAGGTTCTTGAACACCTTAATCTTTGTTTATTCTGGACTGAAAAAGAAAACACCTTTAGCAAACCAAGCCCTTTTATCTGTGTTTGCATCTCTTATCCACATGCAAACATCACTTAGTTAAGATGAACATAGCATAATTTTCTGACCTGCTGTTTTGGTATTTTAATGGAAACAGATTCTGGGAAACGGTTACGTAGAATACCACATCGCAGATACTGAGCATTACTTAGCGCACGGCATACCAACAGAAATTTTAATGTTTTTGACAGTTCTTTTCATTAACCTGACAATATTTGTTACTGCCGGTATTGTTTAAAGTTTGATAAAGACATGATAGTCACTGTCAAAAAACAAACAACAACAAAATAAAGGTTGTTAAACTTGCACATTTTCAGAACTTGGAGTACATTTCACGTTACTATTTTTCAGATCTTACAGGTTACTATTAGTAACCAGGTTGTATTATAATGTGATGTACCGAGTCCATCAAAAACAAGCAATCAGTGCCAGGAGGAAGGTTTTAGTGCTGTCAATCAAGTTTTTTTTTACTTTGATAACTAGCCTTAGCATTCATGTTAGGCTCTGTTTTTGGGAAGGAGTTGTAGCATAGCAGAGAGCAAGGAGAAGGGTTTGAGCAGCACATAGTATGTTCAAGAACATTACACATTACCTTCCTGAAATGTACAAGCTACTTTCCCAAGGCTCTTAAGTTACTTTTTGGAACTTGATTGCTATGTTCTGGTGCAGTATTATGCATAATGTCCCATACATCAATAAAAATGTCCAAAACAGAGCTAAAAATTTGTTACTCAGTCAAAAAAAAAAAAAGCTCCAGAAGTTTTAGGTATCCTCTACATTTTGTTCTCTGCAAAATCAGACAACAGTGTAAAGCTGCTAGATTTCTCTCTTATATTGAAAACCACATGATTACTGAGGATTTTACACTGTAAGACACAATTATAGCTTCTTTGATAGCTTTGGAGCTGACTTCCTATAATGATTAAGTAAGCAAAGGTAAGCTATTCAAAACGTTCAAAGGGTTTAAATATGTACTCAGAAATTATTTTAATTAATAGTAATTGAAATGCCTTAAATAACAATGTCATTAGCAGGTCTTTGCATCTTCAGCTCACAGTTCTGTTGAACGTTTCTCTGAACAGACTATTCATTACCTGTCCTTCAATAAATTTTGAAAGAAACATTTATGCGAGTAAGATTTGGTTGTTTTCTGGGTAACATTTGAAGATGTAAACCTGTTATCCCCTTTTCTTTGTGCAGGTATCTGTATTGTGGAGAGATTTCTCTTCGTCTTGACCAGGCCACACCTCTGCACAAGTTGGCCACCAAGTACAAAGTGCAGAGCCTCCAGCAGGGTGTCACCAACTACATGACCCAGAATTTGGCCAGAGACTCGCCTTCAGGTCATGTGGCAGGCTGGTATGAATATGCCCTGCAGGCAGGGGATGTTGTTCTGAGGGATAGCTGTCTGCAGTACTTGGCTTGGAACCTGTCATCTGTGCTGCAGAGTGGGGAGTGGGTGTCTATCAGCAGTCAGTTGCTTATGACTCTGCTTCAGCGCTCTGATCTCGTCCTGCAGAGTGAGATGGAGCTCTTTGCAGCTCTAGAGGCCTGGATTATCCAGAATGAGCCTGATGGTTTGACGGCAGAGAACACATTAAGAGCCATGCGTTATGCTATGATGCCTCCTAGGGAGCTCTTCCGCCTGCAGACCCAGTCAACAGTCCTGGCTCGTTATCAGGAGTCAGTCCGTGACCTGCTGTACATGTCCTACCAGTTTCACTCAGCCTCGCCACTGCAGATGGCAAAATACTTTGACGTGAATTGTAGCCTCTTTGTCCCAAGAAACTATTTGTCTGCAGTGTGGGGTTCACCTTGGATAATCAACAATCCGACCCGGGACGACCGCAGCACCAGCTTCCAAACTCAACTGGGGCCCAGCAGCCATGATGCCAGCAAACGAGTTACCTGGAATGCCCTGTTCTCACCACGCTGGTTACCTCTCAGCATGAGGCCCATGTACACAGAGAGCGGCGCCATGCAGCCAACACGTGTGGAAGGAGGGCGCCCTCGCATCATCATCACGCCAGCAACATCCAGCGCGGATTTTGCAGGAGTGAACTTCCAAAAGACAGTACTTGTGATGGCTCAGCAGCACGGTAAGCTAGTCGTGAAGCATGTCTACAACTTCCACCAGAGCACCGAGGAAAACGGTGACTTCTTGGCCGAAGCCAATCTGTACAGGCGCACCTCTGAATACCTCATCGACAGCTCCCTCTTTCTCCACGTTGTGGTGAAACCACTTTACCAAACCCTCATAACCACCAAGAACTGAGTACCAGCCCTCACTCATATCTGAATCCTCCTAGCTTTGTCTCTTGTTTGTCTTTTCACATAAAATTACTGTTTTCACTTGGCAACTAAGATTTTCAGTGTTCCGTCTTGTGGCAAGGTTCATGAGGGAGATCATGAACACATGTCGTAGCTTGGTGCTATTCTCAGTTCTTGTACTGTCAAAACAAATCACGTCAACAAATCCATCCAAACTGCTTAGAAGCCTTAAAAAAGAAACATATGTGGATTAAAAACAAAAAAAAAAGAATTTTTTTCACGATTCTGTTGTAAATTATTGACAGTGTATTTGACAATAAGAAGAACAAAGAACATTCAGCAGTTTTCTTTCATCTAAATGTTATTTTTTCAGGTGCTATTTTCAGTAAATTTATGAGCCCAGAGGAAAAAAAAATACTTTTTATGTTAATGGGTCATAACTAGGTTGTATCAGAAAATACATTTCTGATCAATAAATTATTAAATAATTGCTCTCTGAGCACCAAATCCTTAGCCTAAAAACTAGATTGTGACTTTTCAGTCTTTATTTCTTTCCTGTATGAATCTGTTGATGTCCCAACACGTGTTCACTTAGTTCATTAAATTTATTGTTGCTTATATGATTCATGTTACCTACTAATAAAGACTTTTACAGTTTTGTGTGTCTTTGTGATTCGCGAAAATACAGTGCTTTGCAAAAGTATTCGTACCTGACCGAATTACTGTGAAGTGGAAGAAAAATGGATTTGTACTAACAAATGAGAATCTAAAATATTATATTACAAGCAGTGTGTTTTAAAAGAAAAAAACAAAACAAACAAACATAACAATAGATTATAACAACATGATGAAGGAAATTAAGGTTAAAGAAATATCTTAGAATATTTTTTTCCTGATAGATAAAAACAAATGAGCAAAGTATTTTGTTCCTTTTGATCTTTTTCATGTAAGGATAATGAAAATTCACGGGCCAACACCTTCATTGATAAATTGGCCAAACAAATTTTCTTTGATCGAAACCAAACAAAGGCTACAAATTCTTCACTGACGACACCTGTTTGAATATGAAGTTTCTTTAGTCCCTAAAACAAATATGGTTTGCAAACAAATTTTCTTTGATTGAAACTGAACAAAGGCTACAAATTCTTCACTGATGACACCTGTTTGACTATGAAGGTACGTATTTTTGTTTTGTCTTGCCGTTAATTGCTGTTATGTTAGCCAGCTAACATAAAAGACTAGCTAGCTAACAGTTTATTTTTTAGCTAACAAATAAATGTGTTAACAAATAAATTTATTAGCTAGCTAACATCATGCGGCATTTCTGTTTTGAAAATAAAACGTTTTCAGACTCTAATCTTGATTAGCTTCTTATAGTACCTATAAACCTGGGTTGCCACCAGTCACGTAAAATACACGCCAACAAAAAAAGTGTTTCACCCATGACATCAATGCCCATAAATGGTAAGAGGGGAGACATGGAGCATGAATATTTATGAAAGGATTTATTTCTTTCAAATACTTGTTCACGTCTGAGTTTATCAAAATTATATTCTGATAATAATGATATAAGTTTAATACAGTGAATAATATCTATTTACTAGTTTCAAAAGGATTCATTCTATAAATAAACTATATTACTCTTTTTTTATTTTACATGTAACAGTCGTATACGAACCTAAAAAAATATAAAACCACCTATTTTTTTTCTTTTTAGGTGATCCCCCCCCCTTGATTCAATCTGTTTAATTTAAAATTAAATAATCCGTTTTTAATCCGTTTTTGTTTTCCAAGCAGATTACACTTGTAAAGTGAACTACAATTGAGAAAACGTGATTGTTGTGAAACGCAGCCAGCGAAAGCTTCGCGCCGTTTAAATCCCGCGACTCAGTTTCCCACAATCCTCTGCGGTCCAAGCAGGAAGAACGTTGTCTCGCAGGGGCTCACTCT
This sequence comes from Poecilia formosa, assembly GCF_000485575.1. NCBI lineage: Eukaryota > Metazoa > Chordata > Actinopteri > Cyprinodontiformes > Poeciliidae > Poecilia > Poecilia formosa. The sequence goes on from NW_006799946.1 coordinate 697,046, forward strand.
GATCCAAGTTAGGAGCTTTCAGCTGCCAGCCTTGGCCCATCATGTAAGTGCTGCGGAGAATTCTTTGCAGCGCATTTGCAAAATTACCCGCTTTCCCGACGCCTGCGCGGGCTGTGCATCCGTACCCGCGCCCCGTGCACGGACACGCACGGCTCGGACCCAAGAAGGCTCCAGGTGCATGAAGATCGAGGCTTGTATTTTGCATCTTTGTTGCAAAGCAAGCCGCCGAAGCTCCAGTACGAGGGCGATGGAGGGAGGGAGCGAGAAAGAAGGCAAAGTCTTTTGTGCTTCCCCTCCCCCTCATCAAAGCAGAGGGGAAATGCCTCAGCCAAAGGGAGGTAAGAAAATGAAGCCGATCTGTGCAAAACTAGCCACATGCAATCACAGCTGCAAGGTTCGCAACGTGCAAGGCTGCAGCCCGAGCACGGTCGGTGCATTTTAAAGTTACAAGGCTTAGGAGGGTCAGTTGCATTTCCTGTTTGAGATCTTCCCCTTTGCACAGTTCCTGGTAAGACGATGCTGTGTGTTCTCATACTGACGCTAATAGCAGCGCACAGACTGGGGATGTTGGCCACAGTCACGAGAAAAGACAAGGACGCTTGAACTCTTTATAATCAACTCTGCACGAGTTGATGCACGCTGCTCAAGGTAAATCCTAAGTGCCATGTCACGTCCAGGGCCAAAAAGTGTGCAGCTTTGGTGCAGGAGAGCGGCACACTCTGCAGCTGTCAGTGCTCAGATCTGTCTCTGCTTCTTGGAGACAAAATAATAATAATAATTTTAAAAAAAATCTATAAATAGAAAACGAGCTTCAAGGAGGTGGAGAGCTGAAGAGCTGCATAGTCTTTTAAAAGTCTGCAGGGAAAGAGTGTCAGCTGCTGCTTTTGTCCAGAAACTGGATATGAGTGAAACACCTGGGTGTCCACTGATGTGCAGCATGCTCAGCACACTTTGACCCCGAGCTCAGGCAGCATGCAGTAACGCCTGGGCCCTGCAGCCGCCCTGCTCTTCAGGATCTACGGTGCAGGCAGTTTGCATGTAGCTCTTGGTGGGGGGGAACAGCTGCAGTAAATGCAGCTCAGGTCTTCTTTTTTTTTTGTTGTTGCTCTTCCTCCCCTCTCTGTGTTTCCCAGAAGTCCAAAGTGAGGCTGGTTTATTGCACAACTTGCAGAGCACACACAGATCACACACTCCAACTGCAACAGGCTGGGTGGGAGAGGGGTGGTTGTACAGGTAGAAGGGAGAAAGTCCCGGATGACCAGGGCCTGTTTATCGGCTACAGTCGAGTGTCCACCCACCTACACAGAGGAACTGTCTTGTTGCATCCGGCTCATCCTGTGATGAATAATGCACACGCTTTATTTATGTTCTGTACATGAATGAGTCGGTCAGGGGCTTTCCTGAGAGCAGAAGTGGGTTTCGGTTGTCACTCGCTGACGTCGCTTGGTGCACGAGGCCGCTGTCGTGCAGCCGCCTAATCTTTCCCTTCAGATTTTTCTTTTAATTCAGATTTCGTTTGCAGGTTTCTGAAACAACAAAATGGTGCTTGTGCTGAATGAAAATTGCTTCCACTGGTCACCTTTAGGCCAAACGGCTGCAGATGTGAGACATTAATGGTCCCCAGCGATGAAAAGAGTTGGTCTGAGCAAAATATGCTGAAAGATTTGCTGTCTGCAGCCCCTCCAGTGTGAGGAATTTCTTGCTTTTCTTTGTTTGAGTAACTTTAAATGCTTCATACTCGATAAATGGTGGGTTTTCTTGCAGGTTCATAGCTTTAATTTCAGTGGAAGCAGTTTGACTGAGCTGTTACTTCTTTGCAGGTTGTCATCAGATTCTGATTGAAGCTAAATGTAAAGTCCTGGTCAAACATTCAGGCAAAATATCAGAATTAGCTGGATTAAGAAATACGTTGTTTTTTGAATTTCCTTTTTGCCATGTTAAGGCAGTTGTTCATTATTTCATCCAGCTGGTAATCAGGACGAGCAATATGGACATTAGTGTTGGAAATGCAGATGTTTTGCCTCACAAAGATGATAGGTCAAACCATCATCTTGTGATGGTTTGACCTATCATCTTGTGATGTTATCTAAAAAATCTTTAGCTAGCATTGTTATTATTTAGAGGCATTCTGACCTTAGTTTGCTAGATCCTTTGTTCAATGTTCTTTTAAAAAGTTTATGCGAACCATGAGCTATAGAGAATCCTGCATCAAATACAATTATTTTTATTAGGATGCTAATTTAAAGATGCTTATATAAATAATAGCTAAGATTTTTTTACACTGATTTGTATTTAAAATGAAATTTGACCAATTAGTAGTTTTTGACTTATTAAATATACCCTCATTAAAATGAACTATTTTGCTACTTTTCTTGACCCTTGACAAGTTTAAAATTAAAGTGAACTGGAGCTCTGGTTTTAAACCTGGTCCAAATATGAATTAAAGCACCAAATTAGTATTTTATAAAGGTACGAAGATCACTAATGGTGCTGTCGTAACTGCTTGTGGTGCATTATCAGAGAATGCAAAAAAATTACAACTGAGTGACATTATGGACCTATTCTAGTTCAGATCAGTATCCAAAACCAAAAAAATCTTGGTGTATTCCACCCATCCCATACACTACAGTTGAATATCCTCCCTTTGTAGAACTTTTTTATTTTTATTATTTATTTTATTTTATTTTATTTGTTTAAATCTTTTAGTTTGCTGTTGTGGGAATGTATGATAACTCCCACTACTTGTTACAAATGAATTGCCATTTGGGGACTTGATAAATTGGAGTAAAAAAATAAAATCTACGTAGTGTTGGATATTTTGGTTGAAATAGAGCTGATTTATAGTCCTTATGCCAAAACAGCAGTAACATGTCTCCATACCACACTGCAGAAGTCATCGTTTGGCTTCATGATTTGTTGAACCTACAGGTAATAAAACCCGATGACTATTCATCCAGTTAAAGATTAATGTTTTGTAGTTGAAGGCCTTAAACGTTGTAAAAAGTGAGGAATTTGAGTCTGGAAAATGTGAAGGAAGCCTAAAAACCGAGATGAATTAGATATGCTAACAGTCGAGTCTCTCTGGGATTGTTTGCGGTATTCCTACAGTAGTTTTGCTCCACCTTTACATGCCGCCGTTCAGTTCTGCTTTTGTAAACTCCTATATTTGAGAGACTGAATTCTCAAGAATCAGGGGATTGTCTTTGTGCATTCAAGGTTTTGTGAGCACAGAAAGCCTTGAATGTTGGGCAGCCAACATGTGTTTTAGTACCTCATAAGAAAAATTTGCTCATCAAACTAAAGCCTCCATGGCTGAATGGCTGATTTGTGCTCAGCAGATTCATGACTCACCAGATGGCTCACCTGTGTGACAGCTCTATGGCTTTTTGCAGTCGTTTTAGACTTAATGAAGGGGTAGCATATCTTTTTAAGCTTCCTCCTTATGCTTGTGCTCATCACTCATGGAGACTAATTTTAGGATTCAGTGGTATCATTTGACCGCTTCATCTCATCTGTCATAGAAGGCAAATAAAACTACAGGTTTGTTAAGAAAATATTGATAAATTGTGCACTTTGAGTGCCATACTTAAAAGTAATGCCTCAGAAAAATGGAGAGCATAAGCCTGCAGGTTTCATACAATCGTTACCGGGGATTGCTGTGCCTTTGCATATCCCTTAAATTTTTTTTACATGTCACATTGCAACTACAGATTTCGATGTATTTTACTGGCACTTAATGTTTTGGAGCAGGATAAAGTAGTGGCTAATTGTAAAGTGGAAGGAAACGCATTCAGGGTTTTCAAATGTTTTTATGATCTAAAATACAAAAAATGTTTTAGCCATTCTGAAATACTTTGTAAATTCACTTTTTTTGCCACAGTTACAGCTTCAGATGTCATTAAGAGACACAATTTTTTGTGTCGAGTATCAACTTCAACTCCCAACAGAATCTTAGTTCATTGAATGGTTCAGTAAAAGTTGAGACATACAAACACATGAATATGCTTTGATCGAATCTAGGGGTCCGTAACCTGTTGCACCAGAGCCTCACTTAGCTCTTTAATCTCTCCAAAGAGCCTCTTAATGACTTTGTCCAACACTGATACAGAGCTGACTAGTGTTTTTAAATGGGCAAGTAATAAAATGGCTGATTATAGCAGGTCTTCTATGTATTTTTGCTGAAAGGTCTACATAAAACAACTTTAATAGGACAAGACTTTTTTTTGTCCATTTAGTATGCTTTTTTTTTCCCCAATCAAGAAAATGTTTTCAACTCTTTCTTTGTAAGATAAAAGTTTTATCTTTAAAACCTAATCATAGAAACAAAATTATTGTTTTCTACCCACAGAAGATTCATAGAGGGCAGATATAAAACTTGATAAACAATTTTACGTACAGTTCACTCCAAAACTATTCACACCCGTGGTAGTTTCAGTTTCAGCATTTATTTTCATTCATTTAAAGAAAAAAAAAAGTCAGTTGGTAAAATGAAATAAATATTCCAGCGTTATGAATAATTTTGACTTCTTTTGTATGTTTTCCAGATTTCAGTTTCACTTCTTACCTTCCACTTCACAATTATGCATTGACTAGTGATGGTCTATTAAATGAAACAAGTTCAAGTGTGTCCTTTTGGTGCATCTGTGATGTGTTTCCCATGTCTTGAGAACTGGTCACTCAAAAGCAAGACTCAATCAAGCTTTGGGTGCCATCTGTTTTTGTTTTTAACTACAGAAATGTGGCTCTGAATCGGATTGGGTCTCATGAGGAATGATTGCACTGCAAAACCAAATATTCTCCCTGGCACAATTATGTTGTGTGATAACTTTATTTCTGGACTGATTTTAGCAAAACTCATCAGGACATGAAACATCAAAACTGCGCTTGCATCACCTTTAGGTGTACCTGTTAAATATCGGGTATAAACTGCATGTGCTGCATTGCCTCTTCAACAGTTTAGTTTTACCTCAAGCTCTGTGCACAACAGCTGCCTCCTCCTGCAGCCCCAGTCTTGCACAATCACCGTGTTTGTCTGGCTATTTCAGCTGTTTTCACCAAATTTGCTGTTTTGATGGCCGTTGATGATGGCTGTTGTTTAGTTGAGTGTAGTTCAAATGATCAACCACATCCAGACAAGAAATAATTGCTTCTTATTGTAGCAGGGAACAAAAAGGTGCCTCTGTGACTGTGTGTGCAAGGCTGAAAGGGAGAGAGAGGCATAAATTCAGGTGTTGTCGAGGTTGGCAGCAGGTTTCAGATTCTTGTTGCTGAGATGAGGCGGAGGGTGAAGATCAGGGGAGGTGGAGTGTTGCACCTTACTAGGCCAAAAGAGTGCAAGTGAAGAGATGCAAATTAAGTGATAAATGTAGCTGCTGCATCTGTGCTGCTAAATTGAGACTGGAATGAATGATGCTTCTTTGTGTTGGTTTTCTTTCTTCCAACTCAAAGCTGTACATTTTTTTGAGCATAAGTTTTTCTTCTACATGATTCACACGTTTAAAAAAAATAATAATAGAAATTCAGGTTCCTGACTTCGTCCATCAAGCCATCCGCTTCCCCTCCCACTGCCCGATCTTCCCTGACCCTCTCCAACACCTAGACAGCCTTATATGCAGAAACTCTCTCCAGCTTCCTCCTGGTGGATCTTAATGTGCTGCCAGGCAAGAAGTGATGTATAGTCCCTCCAATAAGTTTGTGGAGCTGCCATGCGATCTCTTCCCAGTACGTACCTGCTGATATACATGGAAAACCTCCACCTGGGGCCATCGAGGAAGTATTCTGATGAGATCTTTCAATGATTTTTCAGCAGACTTTTGTTTCATGGGGGAAAAGATGCTGTGCTATTGCAAACAAGACGACAGTTAGATGACACTCTATATACCCTGGTTACTCTGTGAAAGAAGCTAATTTCAGCTGCTTTCATCCAGCTGAAATTTTATCTTTATATTTAGATCTTTATCTCCTCTACATCTACCTTGTACATTGTGCATCTAGAGAGTCTTTCTCTTTTGGCTAAGAGCCTTCTTCTGCTTGATAGATTGATCATTTCTGCAGATTCGCCTTGATCCATCTAGTCCTCTCCTAATTAATTGTGCTGTCCTACATATGTGTGAGGAAAACGCATACATTCTTAAGCTCCTCTGCCTTGGACTGAAATTTGCAATCAGCAGTTCTTCACTCTAACATGTCTTTTTTCCCCCCTCCAATTAGCACCTCAGTAAAAGCCAAAAATCAGTTGCACAATAAAAAAGAAACACTATCTTGTTTTCTCAAGGAATCAGTAGCTGGTTTAGGTAGACAAACCTTCAAAAGCAGGCTATAAAAACAATGTTAATATAATTTTATAATGCCTTTTGTAGGTTAGAAGCTAAAAATGGTAGAGACAAGATTCAAAAAGCTGAGGACACACTCTCCCAGTCTCGACATATTTAGAAAAGAGGTATATTGTTTCTGTCTTACACAGGGTATTATGTAAAATTGACTCTTTTAAGCTACATCATGTTATAATCTTATTCTCTCATCAAAAACATACTTGGAGTGTCGTTTTGATTCTTTCATGCATATTTAAGAAATCCTTGAATTTCTGTCAGACATTTGGGGCTGTGCAAATAAACATTAGGGTTATATGATGGATGGTATTTTTCTATTTGGAAATGTTTTTCATTGAGATATGTCAATTAAGTCCCAATTCAGATTATGGTCAGTATGCAGCTGTTTGGTTTATTTCAGTAAGACCCTTCAGTACTTACTGTATTTCAGGCTTAAATATTCGAGTATATGTATGTGTTTCAGTTCTGCTATGCTAATAATTACCTAGGTAGTATTTTGCGTTATGCTCCTTGCTTTTGTGGGTTTGTGAATAGTTACATATAAAGCTGTAAAAAAGAAAAAGAAAGTCTGCTCCCAGCTGATGTCACCTCCCAGCCTCTCTCTTTTTTTTTTATTTATCTGTCAGCAGAAAGCATTTGCAGTTGGGTTGGAGATAAAATCCTACTTCCTGGCTGCGTCCAGATCTGCTTAAAAAAATCAAACATGCTTGTTTGACTGCAGCTGAGTTTGAGTCAGATCATTTTTCCTTTTTGCACTTGCAGACTTCAGTCTTCTTCCAGTCTCAGACTAACAGCTTTTTGTGCTGACTCGTCCTTCCGACTGACCACAACCAGTATAGATTGGCGCAACCTTCCCCAAATGGGAATCTGGGGTAAATTCGGGGAAAAAAGAAAAGTGTTGCATGGCCCCAGCTTAAGGTGTCCCAAAGTGTTAAATTATAACCAACTGTGAGGCAACCTTGTTTTCTCCATAAAGGAAAGACAGTGTTCTAGTGTTATGGAAAAACATGTAACCTAAACCAGCCACGAACGTGAGCATCTGTTGATTTCAAAGCAGTCGTCTGAATGAGTGAGTAAGCCATAATTTCAGGCTGCAGTGAAGTGACTCAGTCTGTAAAGTGTTTTTCATGCGAAGGCTGGATTGTTGATCATCATGGAGATGAAGACACTTTGTGTTCCTCACGCCTGCATAAAGTAATCAATGAAATGGGCTTTAGTATTTTTAATAAAAGGTGAGTTGGGAAAAAAAAACAGTTGGTTTTTAAATGCACTCAGCTGTGACTTGAAAAAGCAATATCTGACTGACCTTTGGTTGGGTCAAGATTGCTCTTTTACCAGTAGTTTAGTTTTATTTAACTGAAATGTACAATATCTGCAGGAAAATAAGTCGCATTTCTCATTCAATGTATCACATTAGTTTTCAGCTACTAGATCTGATAGGAGGCTAACCACATTAGTTTGCTTTTAGCTTTATGGTGTTAAGTTCACATCTAAATGCATCTGAATGTGTGGTGCAGTACATGTTTATGAAGCCATGGTACTTTTGGACAAAGAGGGCTTTCAAGTGAACACACTCTTTTAAAGTTTCACACACAGAAATGCAAATGTGGGGCTTGTGAAGATTCACTTTCTCAACTGATTCAATTTATCTTCCATCAAAAAACACTTTTGCCTGGGGATGATTGGTGCAGATGCAGAATGAAGGGCTCATTTAGTTGAAAGTGTGTCTAAGTTTTGATTCTAGCAGAGAACCGAAATGTTGTAGGTTCCTTCTTGTTGCATTTTACTCACACGTTTAGTTTCTCTAAAACAGCCGGTTTGGATTTGAAATCAGATCCCAGCAACTCCTTCAGATGTTCTTCCTGGTAATCGGCAGAACCTTCTGTGCTAGTCATTTTGATCTGACTGCAAAGGAACTGTAGCATGAGCCAATGACGACATGATTCCCAAAAGAGCATCCAGCAGCTGTAACCTAAAGGAGCTGCCATCTTTGGAAGTGTAGAGTATCTCACAAACTGCCAGAGTCGGAGGGGGCAAACGACCGAGGGCGCTGGCTGGAGTTATTTTCAAATCCTGCTCTGCCAATAGCCTCCCTCCCCTCTCTGTTCCTGTCATTTTTTCCCCCGTCCCTTCTTGAGTCCGTGTTTGCGATTTACTGCCTCCCTCCCTCTGTGATTGATCCATCTTCCTCCTGCTCTGTGGAATTCCATTGAGAAGCTTTGGGATTGTTTGAATTCCAGCTGGGGTGCATGTGTGGGTTAGCAGCTGGCACTGTGCATCCCCAGTCATCTGGGCTCATTATCCAGCCAGGACATTGTCTGCCCTCACAGTTCGAGGCTTTCTGCCTGCACTCTGCCTCTATTTCTGCAGCACAAATCCCAGAGCAAGCCTTTATTGTCAGTGCCAGCTTCCGCCTTCAGCAGACTAAGAAGCCGACATGCATGCATGACGAGGCCGATTGCAAGCATGCATACATGCATGCTTGGCAGTGACGAGGAGCATTGCCTCCCTTCGCTGTTACCTTCTCGCTGTCACTTCTTGAGAAACGATAGGTGCGTTCTTTGCAGGGAAGCCGGCTTCTCACCTTCCTCATCTGTGCTGGTTTTGTTGGGAACAAGGAGTGTCCCAGCACAGACATCTCCTGTGGCCTCCCTCTGGCATTTCCCTGCATACTTGAGCTCATGTGCTGGAAATTACTTGGAATTATGTGTACTGCTGCTTTTAACTAACCCACACTCTCTGCCATGGTTCCCCTACTTTGATACCGAGGGCAGCAGAATGACCAAGAACAAGGAAAGAATTGTGCATACCAATTATCCATTACAATCTGAAGAAAGGATGAATGGGGACATTTTTAAGTTGAAATGTGAAAAATGGGAAATACTCTGTAAATGTTAAATATTCCCAACCCTACCACATACCAGACTTTTTCTTTTTGTTTACACAAGGTAACCTTTGGGATTATTGAAATCAAACTTATTTCAATTTGATTTTAATAAATCAAATTGAATTTATTCATTCAAGTACGGTTAAATAAACTGTACTTTATTCAACCTGTAGAATACAATATTTGACAGGTCCTTAGGATGGAACCCCTCCTTAATGATTCCTTTCTAAATATTGAACTTAAGCAAGTCTTTGATACCAACTCAGTCGACTTTTACTTTGAGCTCTTTGATTGGTGCAGGAATAATGTATGCACAATTTTATCCAAAATCAGTTTTTTTCAGTTATCCGTTATATCTGTTGTTCTGTTATTTGCCTAACTAACACATGTAACATTCAGATTTTTATGCATTTTAACTTTATAATTTTAAGATTATTGATTATCGGTAGCAGACCTTTAATTCTCTGCAAAGCCAAAGGTTGTACCTACTGAGCATTTAAATCGTTTGATTAATCAATTGCCTATTGAATGTCCTGCTCTGTCGGGTTCCCTTTGCTGACTGCCTGGTTGTTGAGATTGCTTTTTAAGGCTTGGTGTCTTTGTTCAAATGTCAAATTATTGTGATGTGCCTAACACGTTTGTATTTACAGTTGCATACTGTAGAGAACATGTGGTTTTCATCGAATTGACCTGATCCTTAAGGTGATTTGTGGCATATTGTAATATTGTGGTCTGTCACAGGAGTTTATTTTATGTTGTATACTGTAATTGTGTTTTTGAAGGGCTTTGGATATTTTCTAAACGCCCTCAACCCTCTTTTGTCTGTCAAAGAGAGTTTGTACTTATTTTGGTTTGGTTTTAATATAATAATGAAAGCAGGTCAAATCTTTTTTATTTATTTTTTTGTTTGACATTATAGATTATCATGTGTGTGAATGACATGTTTTCTAGCATAGCTATCTGCTCTGCTTCTGCTTAGACTTTGGTGGTGTGAGCCGATGCTGCCATCATGACACTTTACCCACTGTTACATTTCCTTTTTGGGGAATTTTGCTTTTCTAAGCTTATTTTGGGAAGCTTAAGGTTTTGATGATGATGTGGTTTTCGCTTGAATCACTTACATGTTTGCACTTGATAACAGTAGAAAACAAGATTGCAATTATTTTTGATTGATTTAGGAAAAATCTTAATTTAATATGATTACCCATTGAGAATGGAAAGCATATACATTACACCTTTAAACAAGCATTACATTATAATATGAAATGTTTTATTTATTATGTACATTTGCACTGAAATACACATAAACTTGATTAAATCCTATCATAAACTGCACAATCGTGTCATTACATAATTTTTACTGGACCGTAAATGAACATTGACTATACCGCAGTATAACGTTGTTGTGCAAGCGGGTGTGATGTTGACAGAGTGGAGCTGTCATTTATCCGGACACTAGAGAACTGGAACAGTCATTACATTAACCTTACTCAACAGTAGGCGTTACTACAAAGAAAACTACACGCAGCAGAAACTGCTGCAAAAGAAGTCAAGCAGGAAGAATATATTTTCAAATGAAATGGAAACGTGTACGAAAGGAGATTAGGACACCTCTCTGAAGCCTAAATTAGAAGTTTAGAGATTTAAGGTCAATTTTAGCGGGCCAAAACAATAAAACTGAAGCAAACCAATCTTTTTAAAATTGTAATGTAGTTTCATATGGCAAACTAATTAAGACACTTTACTTAATTTAAGTGTTCTATTCTTATGTAAAATCTCTAAAATCCCATACAGGGTTATCACATCAGATCTGTGAATTCTACCGTGCATTAGAAGACGCTTAAGGAAAATAAAGAAATTAAAACTGAAGCAGAAATGGGCACTACAAAATGACGAGGACCTCAGACGTGGGAATTACAAATGGAATCTAGTCAAAGCCCAGACCCTGACCTTATTGATATCCCTTCTGCTTACCTGGGCTGTTTGTGCAAGAAACCCCTCGGTCATTTCAGAGCTGGAAGGCAGGAGTGGAGCAAACATTCCTCTGACCAATGTCGAGTAGTACATGGCTATAAGTAGCATCTCCTTTAAAGTATGTTTACTTTTCCCTCAGCTAGAAAATACATTTTTATTTTAGTTCACAGGGAATGAGCAGAAATTATTGGTTTAAAAAAATTGCAATTCTATGACTTTATTTTATGGGGGGGAGGAGGGATGATACAAGTATGTAAATTGAATCTTTCTTGTCATCTTATTTTTTCACTTGCATATCCTCAGACTACTGAGTTGTTTGCAGCACAGTTTTTGATCCATACTAGAAAGATTTAAGATTGTTTTCCTTTGTGTTTCAGTGAACCTTTGTCCTCACATGTAGTGAATGTGCGAAGATGTAGAACCTGCCATGGTGGTGTCTTTACAACAGTTTCAAAAGTCTACTGCTAGCCGAGTGTCTGACGCTGATGAATCAATGCTCATTCAGTGACTCCAACGTTCAGTCAGTATTAGACAGGATACCACTGGTTGGTTGTCATTTTGTGTGGAGCTTGTTTTAAACGCTTGCATTGCGATAGCTTCATGTGCACCGTTTAAGCATTCGCGGACTTTTGCATTTACCAGGTTTCAGTTATTCTGACATCTTGTCTCTAACTGCAAGATATGGCTGGATTTGTGTTCCATCGTTGCTTCATGTATTCCGAAACACAACAGAGCTGCTGCTTATTCCTTCCAGCCACACACATTACATAATCCTCTGCCCCTCCGACCCCCACCACCTCTTCTCGCTTGCTTTTCTACACCTCGGCGCTCCTCCTGTCATTTCTGCTTCACATAGCTGCAGTCTCAACCGACGCTCCGCAAGCCCTGTGTTTCTGTTGTTAGTTTAGACATGTCATTGCGCACTTTGCATATGCATCTGCCCTTACTGGGGTGGATGTTTGTTTTGGGAAACCTTTGCATTGCCAGTGTTTTTCATGGCTTTCCATGGTAATATCTCTACAGAGGTTTGAAGTAGGCTTCTGTTCTTTAGCTGCGAGGAACATGCTGCTTCTTGCCTCATGATCTGAGTACATCTGAAGCATTTTCCAGTCCATTTCATGAAGAAGGAAAAACTATGTTGTTGCTCTGTTGTAATCATACAGCTGGCCTTCGGTTAATGCATTGTTTTTGGTCAGTGATGTGAAGAAGTGCAGGTTGATGCAGACAATGTTGATCCTTCTTTCTCTAAATGTGGAAGTTGCCAGACTTCTGCTGGAATATATTTTTATTGATGCCTCAGGTGCTTACACCTTTTTTTAGACGGACTCAAATTGAATTTGGTGAGGAACTCATGAAGTCGTCATGACTCAGTTAATCTGCCACTTAAAGCTCACATTTAGTTAATCATTTCCAGTGTTGTGGGCATGATTTTTTTTTTCTTCACTTATTTTATGTTATTTTAACACTCTGAATCCTTATGTAAAAAAAAAAAAGAAAAAGAGCAACACGAGTTATGCTTTTTTTTGTCTTTTGTTAATAAACGGCAACCAGAAGCTGCTCATAAACTGTAAATGGTCTGTGGCATGTCAACTTTCTATGTTTATTTTGCACTTGGTTTCACGTTAACAGCAGGAACAAACTCAGAAGCTGAATGGGTATGTATGTGTTTGTGTCTATAAATATCTACAGTGCAGTCTATTTTTATATTTGAGTGTATACGCACCTTAAAACCAAACGGTGCCTTGTGGACGTATTCAAACGTCATGAACTTTATCACGCTTTGTAAATTTGCAACCACGGAATTGCATGCATTTTCTGGGGGTAGATTTTTGAGACAGATCATTGCAAACTGGTGTATTCTTGTGAAGTGGAAGGAGAAGGATTTATTGTTTTCCAATATTTTTCCCTTACAGATAAAAATCTAGAAACTCGGGTTTGTGAGTTTTAGTAAGGACCCATCAGACTTTTCTTGTATTTTTCAAAAATCCGACATCTTTGCGTCTTCAGACTGAAACTTTGCCCATCCTTCTTAACTAACTGGTTTAGTCTCATTCCCATTTAATGGAAGACATCTGCGAATATCATTTTCTACGTCTCACTAGAGATTCACTGGATTTAGATGTGGACCTTCATTTCCCCCAATCCTCTACAAAGAGCTGTTCTGTGGCGTTCCTGACCAACAGTTGCTCTATCACCTGAACCATGGATCTCTGCAGCTCTCTGAGAGTTATCATGGACCTCTTGGCTGCTTCTCTGATTAATGTTTTCCTCTCCCAGCTTGTCAGTTTAGGTGGACCGTCATGTTTACAGTCTTTCCATCTTCAGATGGTGGATTGAACAGTTCTCTGTGATTACATTTAGTGTTGTTTATTTATGCTGAGATAAAGTCACACACAGGTTTGCTCTACTTGACTTATAAAAGCGTTTGTTTGCAGTATTTTTATTTTTTTTTTCATTTTGTTTAAGGCTATTGTTGTAGCATTGAATTGTACATTTCCAATGTTTTGTTTCCACAGTAAAAGTTTGGATAAAAATGTATAACTGTTTCATAATTATACAGTAGTCTGTGCTGGTTTGTTGCATAAAATCAAATCAAGATATTTTGAAAATGTAAAGTAACCAAATTTGGAAAAGTTGAAAAGCATTTGACCTTTTTTGCCATCTAAAATGGCTCTGGGCTTTTTTGTTTTACAACCTAAAATGTATAGTTAAATTGCTTTGATTTTTCCTCCATCCATTTTCGAAGTTATAGAGTTTTTCCGGAAGGATGTATACCTCAGAACAATATTTCAGTGGGATTAGTGTAGAATTTATGGATGGAGATTACTTTAATTACCAGGTAATGTGCAGATTTGATGCAGGTGTTGACTCTCCGCCTGTTTTCTGGTTTACAGTGCGAGTTGTCACAGCGTTCCCGGTTTCCAGTTACTATTGTTGTCTGTGTAAATGCATGTAGGAGGGGCTCAAAGTGACATTTTGCAACAAAGCTGCTTTGGAAAGTGGAGACCAGGATGCTGGCAGCATGAGGCCACCAGTGGAGAACTGCATAGGACGGCAGCGTCACACCCTGCACAGTTGGATAAAAACCAGGACACACAGCACTGTGTGTGTGTGTTTCTGTGTATGTTGGAAAGCTTCAGGAAAACTCTCTGAAGGACAGGTTCATCTGCAGATACTTGTTTGTATTTTCCCTCAAGACGACAACGTCAGAAATTCCAGTTATTCTTTTGGCTTTGCTCCATGCTCTCTGAAGAGAGACGCCTTCAGCATTGCTTTAAATAGTATCAAATGACATCAGTTACTTACAGATATTTCCTAATATTTTCAGGATAAAAAAACACACTGTTAAGTATCCATTGCTATACAGTTACAATTTGATTATCAGCTTTTCTATGTCTCAAACCGAATAAACAATCTCGAGAAAAATCTGAAATATTCTGTCATCTTCTTCATAGCCATTTATTGTAAGACATCATCATTGCCTCCTGTTGGTGGGACGATACAATGATCTTTTTTTTTTTATTTTATTTTATATGTGGTGATTTCACAACCAGATAAAACATCATGTCAAAGATTTTAGAGGTTCTTGTTAAATAGGAACTATCAGCGTGCATTTTGCCAGGCGCTTCACCTGTTATCAGTGGTCGACTTTGTTCTTTTCTACATAATTTTGGATATCACAATGTTTTTAAAGCAAGATTATGTAGTAGAACTGATTGATGGCGCTAAATTTAATTTAATAGAAAATGTACATTTTATTCGACTCAATGAAATCTTGCACTCTTAGTTTATTATTGAGCAGAAATAATTTTAAAAAAAGGCACAATAAATCTGTTTTTATTTTAAAAAATAACATTTTCTATGGCCCTCAAGTGTTTTTTTTTTTTTAATTTGACGATTTTGGCTCTTGTTGCAAAAAGGTTGGACACCACTGATTTAAGCCATGTATTTAACTTACAATGTGATGTTAACTATGCTGCTCTTTATTGTATTTATTTAGTTTTTAAGTCTTAACGTGTGTTGCTACTATTTTTTATTTTTTTTTAGGAAATTATTTTTGCTTTGCTGATTGTTGCAATACTAGGTTTTGTTTTTGCTATTTTCTTATGATTTTAGCTTTACGGTTAACTTTCGGTGGAATAACATTGAAAGTGTCCTTAGCTGAGTTACTTTCTCTTTCTACAGAACAAAAACTGATTTGAATATTTAGCTTTTGACGCAGTACTACCTGTGGTTTTGCTACGTTCTTTTGAAATTAGTATAGCTGTGTGGTATGACTTAATTTGAAATTGACTTTTTATTCAGCGTGAACCCTCCAATGTAATATGTGAACATGTAGTAATGCAGTTTTTTAGTGCTTAGATTAGGTCCAACTAGAGAACCCTCTTGAGACTTTAATCCAATTATATGTAAATACTGACCAGGTTGCTCTTCTGCAACCCGGTCTGAGGAGGTTTGAGCCAGACACGGTCTGCAACCCAACGACTCACAGAAAGCAGTTATGGTTAACAAAGCGTACTGCTATTAAACTGTCAGTACAGCAGCTTCATATGAGGCAAAAACACCCGGGCTGCCAGACATCTACTTCCTCTTACCTCTAACATTTAGCTAGGATCTGGAGCCAGACACTGCATTTAACCGTGAGTACTAATGATGACATTGGTAAATTGTAGATTGACTCTAATCCAGATGAATCGGTTCATAATTTAAGTGACTTCATCCACCCAGGCAGAAACACTCGGGCATCGCACCATTTGTCTTTAACTGTATTTG
Organism: Poecilia formosa; assembly: GCF_000485575.1. Classification (NCBI taxonomy): domain Eukaryota; kingdom Metazoa; phylum Chordata; class Actinopteri; order Cyprinodontiformes; family Poeciliidae; genus Poecilia; species Poecilia formosa. Next base: position 713,009 of record NW_006799946.1, read on the forward strand.
TAGCTGTGAAAGAAATGATCACAACATGTGGATTTTTACAGCTGCTGTTTAAAAATTAGCAGCAAATTAGCTGCGTATTTTTGCTCAAATATGCAGCTTTTGTTTTTTCTTTTGGAACTGCGTGTCAGTTTGTTCATTTTAAAATTGTATATAATTAGCTCTCTTTGTTGTGACTGCAAAAAACAAAAACAAAACAAAACAAAAAAAAAAAAACAGAAAGTTGAGCAGGATGATCAACTGTTCTTTCATCCTGAGCTATGTTAAGACGCTAAGTATGCTTTCATCTTGTGGTATGCTCCGCTGCCAGTGCAGCCATCCTCTGGAGTCTCACCCGTCTGCTTTCCTTCCTCACACAGGCTCCAGGATTACACAAGTTTGCACAAACTAGTGCACAGAAATTACAGAACGGTTACTAGATGTGATTTAACATTTTAAGAGAAATATGTCAGTTTGTGGTTCCAAGTATACTTGTCGCTTGTACCTCAAGTACTACAAGTACTGTTGGAGAGCTGAGCCGTCACACAGTCACATAAAGATGTCCTTGTGTATTCTAATGTAATGTGAATGCATATTTATATTTAAGATCATTTGACCGTCACGGTGCAAAGTTTTGCTCTCTAATAAAAGCTAGCGAAGGCAGTTGTAGCAGTCTAGATAAATACATTGATAGCCCGATTTCTGTTTGATGCCTTTATGTTTTGGTTTAATTCTAAAACAAATCTCTGTTACACATTTTTAGATTTTATTTTAATGCAGAATAATTCAACAAAGTAATTTTTCAATATGCAAGCTATATTGAAAATTTTGCAAATGTGAACTTATTACATATTTGACATATATAATGCCATCTCTGGCTTCTATTAATAAAAGCATTAAAGTGTTTTTATTAATAGAAGATGTTGTGAGAGGCCTCTTGGCTTCTGAACAGTAAATCCCCTGCATTCAGAATGACATTGTACACACCAGAGTCTGTGATAAATAGTTCTTGTTTAACTACTCTCAGTCTTAGTTGCAGACGTTTTCTCTTTTTTTTGGTGTTTTTTTTTCTTTCCACTGCTGTTATTCATAAAAAATGCATAAAAATAGGTACTTTGTGCTTTTAGAATGGAATTAGCTTTATGCAGAGTGCAAAATGTTCATATTTTAGAGAAGCTAACATTGTAAAAGCAAATTTCTAACGCTGTTTTGTTTGTTTTGCAGGTAAGAAGAAGCCGGTGTTGAAGCTCTCTAAAGAGGTGTTTGAGCAGCCCACACCTGCTGCCGTGTAAGGCTCTTTACCTTCAACATACACCGTAAATCCTGCACTTTATTGATCCTCACTTCCTGCTCGGCACATACCTGATCTTATCTGAACCTCGTCAGACTGCTGAACGTGGGAAATACAAATCCACAGAACAACAGGAAGAAACCGTGTTCCTGCAAAATAAGCAAATTTCTGCTCTCAACTTTTTGATCACAAATACTTGCAACCTCACATTTCAGTCCTGATTTTTTTTTTTTTAAATCTCAATTAAGTCAGTTGTTTTTAAGATGCAGACATCTGCAGAAAGACTTTAGTTACATTTCTATATATTTTTTTTAGTAGTACTGCTGTTAGTTTTAAGTCATTAATTGTTTTTCATGTATTTTCTTACATGAAAAAAAAACATAGAAATATGTTATATTAAAAATCCCTTTTTTGCATTCTTAAATTCCATACAAAATGTATGATGCAATATGTAATTTTTCTCATTTTTATTTTCATTGCAGGTAGTGGCAATAATTTTCATACATTCTTTTTTTAACGTGCTGATTTTAAATACATTTAAAAGAAAAAAAAAGAACATTTATTTCATTTCTAGCTTGTTAAATCTACGTTTAACATTTCATTTATTTTTATGAGGGTAATAATTATGTACTAAATAAAAATATATGTTTTGATGTAATCAAGAAATAAGAAAATATTGAACAGTTTCTTGCCTTTGCCAGCCCTGATGTGTACAGTAAATGGTGGCAGCGTGGATGAAAACAAACCATTACATACACTTGAAAATAATTCTTTTTTAGATTTATATATTAAGTGTTGATTTTGGATCTGGGTTTAATTTATCACGGGCTTTTTTTGCTGCTTGCCAATTTTCACGTTTAATGTTTCTTGCCGTCCAATTTAACCAATTTATGTGTAATAATGCTACCTTTTGTGTTTTTTAGACCCCCCAGAGATTTGGATTCAAAGGCTTGTGTAACAATTGGAGAAAAGGTAATACTTTCTCAGTTGCTCCACCACTTCTGACCCCGTTGAATTTTTATTTGTGCTGTAGCGTCTCGCTGGGGACTTTTATTCCTTCCCTTGGTGCCTTTACTGTTTATAATTCCGGTGGGCTCAGAGTAGCATCTGCTAGCTGTAAAGAACGCTCCGTTGGACATTACAGCTGTCTCTAACTCTTCTGATTGTGGGGAGACAGGAATGCTCTTTAATGCCCATCATGCTGTAAAAATATTTATTTTAAACTCCTCAAATAATAGGAATTTTCCATTGGCAGAAGGGCTTAATTTATTTTTTTTCCCCTTAAACATCCCCCTTCCCCTCCTTATGTATTAATAAATGCTGGAAGCCAACTAGCAGCTTTGTAGACATGAAACACATCCATTGTGAAAAGTTTCACTCCTTTGACGCTGTCCTCTTGCTGTGTTTGGAGCAGAAATGTGAGGTGAAAGCAGATGATCTGGAGCAGATCTGCGAACTGGGACGAGGAGCGTACGGTGTGGTGGACAAGATGAGGCATGTGCCCAGTGACCTTATCATGGCTGTTAAGGTGAGTAAATCAAAGCCTGTGTTATTGTCGCCCAGAACATCAGATACCCTCTGCTTTCATTAGTCTCTCTGAACACCTACTATCGCCAAACATCCACTTTACATATATCAGTTTACCTTTTAAACTCATTGGTCAGTTAGCAGTCATCACTGTGGTTGAAAACTCTGAACTCTGCAAAAATGACTGACCGTGGTGGCATGCAGGTCAATATCTAATCAAATGTTACAGGAATGTTTTTATTTCTCATTGGGTTGTGTAGAGCAGCTATGAGCAGGCACAATCAGAAGACTGTAGTCTCTATGTCAGTTTGGACAGCTGTGGAGGAATTCTCATGAGAGTGAAACCAATAGCTAACTAGAGCAGTACTTTGGACCCGCGCGACCAACACCACCTACCTGGTCGTAACAGGTGTGCCCACCTCTGTAAATCGAAGAGGTTTTAGAAGATAGATGTGTGTGTTGACACAATGTCAGCATGAGAAGATATTTGCTTGTGGCCTTAGAGAAGCAACTCTTAACTGTGCATCCATTTGAAACTCATCATTCTACAGTCAGAAAGAATATACAAAACTGGAATTTGGACAACTTAGACTTATAAAGTTGCATCTGAATGAGCCGCAAGACTTCTGCAGCGACGTCTCTGGACCACGTCTGGAGAAAACCCAAACACCTTGAACCAACCGTAAGCTGTGGTGATGGTGGGTTGATGATCTGAGCTTGTGCCGAAGTCACAGAACCAGAACACTTTGCAAATGAATGAGTATGCCGTGACCTCCTCTGCATACCAAAGTATTCTAGAGAGAAACATGAGGCCATGAGACTGCTGAAGTTTTTAACCAATCAAAGTCATCAACAGGTTGAAGATGCTGAATACAGCAGTAAATGGGCAACAGAATGACAGAGTAAAAGCAGAATCAAGGCACTGTGAGAGCTGCGATTTCTACAGACCTCAGTGAGCTGTGAAGAAGAGTAGACTAAAGTTTCTCCTCAGCAACTGCTGCTACAGGTGGTCCCCACAGTGAGGACGTTCCCCATGAGTTGACTTTGTTAGATTCTGGCTGTTCCTCGCGTAATCAACACAAACGGTCAGTGTATTAATGAATTAGATTTCCTGTCGTTCCCTTCCAGCGGATTCGGGCCACTGTTAACACTCAGGAGCAGAAGAGGCTGCTGATGGATCTGGACATCTCCATGAGGACAGTGGATTGTTTCTACACCGTCACTTTCTATGGAGCGTTGTTCAGAGAGGTATGCTATTTTGTATGGACCCTAATGTACAACACAGTATTTATTAGGTGTCCTCTCTGTTTCAATGACAATTTTAAAGCCTGTTTAAGTCAGAGATGAGAAAAAGGAAGATAATTCAAGAATAAAATTGGAAACATGAGTTGTGCCAGAGACTTTAAATGGCTGCTAAAAAAATGTTATTTAAGAAAACTGCATCATCAGTTCAGAACATTGCTGTCTGTTTATATAAATAAAGAGTGAAATGAAGTGGAGAACTTGTTTGTTCAACCATTTCATTAGACTGAAACTTACTGGATGTACTTGAATACAAGCAGGTCAAGATCATTTGAAATCACTTTGCAGCTCCTATTATATGACAAAAGTTTCCCATATTGCATGCAGTACATGTATAACATATATAATGTACAGCAGGGCTAACCCTTTGTTTTATTCCTGGCTAACATTCTTGTGACTAAAACCTCTTCTGAGGATTTTTATCGGATGGAGAAAACTTCCTGCATCAATGAATGAATGACCAGGATTTCCTCTTTTAGGTTTTTTTTTTTTTTAAACTTCCTGTCTGATGGGAATCCGTCTGGCTGCTTTGTGTCTTGATCTCTTTCCAAATCCTACCCCCATCTTTTGCCAGGGTGACGTGTGGATCTGCATGGAGCTGATGGACACTTCCCTGGACAAGTTCTACAAGCAGGTGATCGAGAAGGACCTGACCATTCCCGAGGACATCCTGGGAAAAATCGCTGTCTCTGTGGGTTACTTCACTAGCAGCATCACATGAATGCGTGCTTTAGATATTTGCTATGCAACTCCCAGTTGTTTATTAATGACTTCTGTTATTACAGATAGTAAAGGCTCTGGAGCATCTGCACAGCAATCTGCAAGTCATCCACAGAGGTAAGAGCCTGAGTGGAAACCCATTTAACTCTCGGAGATGCTGTCGATATCCAGTCAGCTGCTTCCTTCCTTCCTTTAGACTATTTCCAGATCCTATTAAAGGATCATAACGGCGTCTTTATTACTCGATACTCGAGAAAAGTTCTGAAATGTGAAGCAGTCTCTGGTGAAGAGCACTCTACAGGTTAAATGTCTTAGGTTTCCTGCCTTCTTAAACGTCAGTTGGGATCTTTTTGATGCGATTTCAGTCGGTCACTGAAAAAGGGAAAATGCACACATGTCTTACGTACTGTGATGCATGTGTTAAAATATAAAATGCTAAAATATGGCCTACAAGAGGAGCCTGAGCATTCTTTCTGAGGAGGCTTTAGCATTTGGTGGAAGATGCAGACAGATGTTCATGCAGATGCATGAAAAGAGAAGTTAAGTGCAGCTACTTTGTACCAGGTCCGAACTGGTGCTAAGTAGTATGCTGTGCAAACACACATTTCTAATTAACTTTTAACTAAATAAAGGGTGCCTGAATATCAACTTGGAATTTTATTTATTGTGCTCTAAAGTAATAAGTTAAATTGTTGCCTCAATATTAAAAACATGCAGTTTCAGTAGATTGAATATTCTTATACTGTCTCACAAAGCAGAGCAGTGACACTTATAAATTATATAATTTTCTAAAACAGGGCTAAAATGTCTTATAAGATCGTCATATTGTAACTAATCATATTTTTCTCTCAACTAGGAAATATTGTGCTGCACCGTCAAAAATGGTGTCAACTATTTTTCTTTGTATTGGTTTCAAATTTTAAGTTTTAGTAACATGACAACTGCCATGCGTACTGATACATCAATTATAATATCTATTTTACATTTATTTTACAATTCTTTTAGCATGTGGAACGTAAGAAGACAGCTTCTCATTTTTAAAACCCGCAAAAACATTTTTTTTCCTAATCAAACAAAAACTGCTGTTTGCTCTGTTGTCTCTCCAGATGTGAAGCCCTCCAATGTGCTCATCAACACTCAGGGCCAAGTGAAGATGTGCGACTTCGGCATCAGCGGCTACCTGGTGGACTCTGTGGCTAAAACTATGGACGCCGGCTGCAAACCCTACATGGCGGTAAGCAGCATCTTTTCCTATAAATTAAGAACTGTAGTCGTTCGAACGCAAAAATTTGTGACCGTCTCATCTCTTCAACCTCAGCCCGAGAGGATCAACCCGGAGACGAACCAGAAAGGCTACAACGTCAAATCCGACATCTGGAGTTTAGGAATCACAATGGTAGGGCTATTAAGTAAAAATAAGTAACACCTGAACTGTTGGGAGAATACAGCACCATCCACACTTGTTGCCACACCAGTTAAAGTTGTTTAAAAAAAAAAAAAAAATCTTAAAATAAACACATCTTGTATTTTAGTAAAAAAAAACTGTTATTAGATCACTGGTTCCCACACTTTCTGGTAAGAAGGGTTACAGCATTTCAGTAATTCTTAAAACTGAAAACGTGGATTTTTCTTTCACTTTTCACTGAGATTGTGGGAATCCACAGCTATTTATTGTCCGTGTTCCCCACAGCTCTGCATAGTCGTTTGTCTCACCCTCACCTTTATTTCAAGTGTAAGAAACGAGTTTGTGCGTGTTCACAGATCGAGCTTGCCATCCTGCGCTTCCCGTACGACTCGTGGGGAACGCCCTTTCAGCAGCTGAAGCAGGTGGTGGAAGAACCTTCGCCCCAGCTTCCTGCCGACCGGTTCTCCCCTGACTTTGTGGATTTCACCTCTCAGTGGTACGTCTTTGTGTCACTCTGTGTTGATCCACTTTCCTAGAAGCAAATGAAAACTACCACAGATTAGACAGGAAATCATTGTTAATAGTGTTGTTTCTGATAGAATTAGTATGTTATTGTTTCCTATGTAAGTTGCTTGTTTACATCTGATAAAGTTGAATCATCTTTTTGGAAGACGGCGAGTAAAAAACGTTAAGAGATCTAAAAAGGCGACCCAAAAAATCTTAAGTCACTGATTCCATTTTAATTGTTTCATTGAATGAGGCGTCATATGTAGCTAGGCCTGTCACAATAAATAATAAATCAATTAATCACAGGATAAACTAAAACAATCGCAAAAATTTTCATTTGCTTGATTTATTGTGTTTCTTTTCTCTCTCTTTCTATCCAAACTGGTGTTCAGTCTGTTGCTTTGGTCTCAACTATGCCTTTTTTTAAAAGACAATTTTGCCTATAGAGACTTCAAAATTAATTTTACTTGTTGTTTCTGTTGTTTTGTTTATTTATTTTGCATATTTACTATGTCTTCCAGTTCCAATATTTAAATGTTCATCAGAATTTAAAGTTTATTGGTCTAAGTGTTCTTATAATATTCTTCCATTGTATTTCTTGAAAATTGTCTCAAAACAACAATATTATCGTTTATCGCAATAAGTTCTGGGACAATTAATCGTCTGGCAAAATTTGTTATCCTGACAGGCCTACGATGTAACAGCTGTCAGAAAACGTTATTTTCTTCCATTCCCATAAGAGCAAAGTTTTTCACCTGACTGATACAACCTGTTGGCACTAGCAGCCATTCAACGCATTCACTACAACGCATCAATTCTGAGCTCTGATTTGGATCTGTCTCTGTGTCCACCTGATGTTCATTTTTAAACTTGTTGCCTCTTATTTCCTGCCGCTGGTTTTGTTTCCTCCTTTCTCAGTTGCTTAGTTACAGATGCAGGTATTATGGTAACAGGAAGATGCAGCCAGTGACTGCGTGAACTGCGGACGGATCTCTTTAATATAAAGAATGGTGTGAAAAGCCTTTCTTTATATCATGAAAAGGCTTCTGCCTTTTCGTGAAACTAATGAGATCAGTCACATTTCTTGTTGATGTTTCAAGTTGACCTTCAGGTTTACTCTGCTGCCCTTTGACTTCTTCTGACAAAGTAACAGCAGAAGTGGTGTTCCAGTTGTTGATATCCAAACATATGGGTTTACCAAAATGGTTGGTCTTGTCTTGTTGCTTTGCAGCTGGTTTCTAATCAGGTTTTTGGAAAATTTTGACCTGGCAAAAACATTATTATTTTTTATTTTTTTTAGCCAGTTGTGAGTGGAAGGAACAATGTGATAGTAATAAGTGCACAAACTGCAGCGATAACTAGAACCTTGAAATGTTGAAGAAAATCCAGGGAAGTGCAGAAACTCAGGGAAGTGCAGAAACTCCAGACATAGATGCATCCAGAATGTGGACTACATTCCTTGTGTTAAGCCACTCCTGAACAGAAAGCATGAGGAAAAGATCTGGACCGTTGCTCAGTGGTCCAGAGTCTTTGTTTTAGATAATTTAATTAAACCAGTTTCCTCAGTGATCAGTGTTGACAGAGTGTTTTCTCATCTGACTCCATCAGCTGAAGAGTATTTTTTATTTATTTGTCATTTTGTACATATCAAAGCTATGTTGAGAATTTACAGGAAACTTTGGCAGCTCTAGTTTTTGCTTGAATTAAGCTTTCAAGTGTCTTTTTTTTTCTGTGACGGCATTAATGAGGGGCAGTAAATTTTGACATTTGATCTTCAGCCTAAAATGTACAAAATGATTCAGAGAGATGTCGGTGAACCCAACGTCCTTTTGACAGTTTTCATTGATTTATGAAACATCTAAATCCTGCAGGAGTACTCCGATGTGTTTTGTGTGCTAATACTTAAACTCATTCAAACTCAGAGAAGTTTGCATTAGTTACCTCCAGCATAATTGAATATTTAGATGAATAAAGAGCAGCAGGTGTTCTAGCCCTGTGAAGCAGGTTTGTACCCTGTAGATGAAGATAGTTTTATTTCCAGAATCCTGCCCTCCGTAGAATCCAGACCATCACAGTTCTGTCTGCATGTGTGGGCTCTTTGTTCTGCTGCAGGATGATCTTGTACCAATCTGTTGGTGTTCTGAGCCCAAAGTAGCATAAACTGTCTGTGATATTCTGCTGCGACTCCAGCTTTCCCTGCAGAATGGACGTTTCTTCTCACTCTTCTGTCCTCGAATGATGGGCAAATGATTTCTCAGAAAATGGAGTCAGCTGATTTTTACCGGCAGAGCCATGCGGCTGTTCATGTTCCATCCACCATCACACTAATTGACTCAAATCAGTCTTGCTCGTTTCCTGTGAACTGCAAAACTGAATGTGAAAGTACAGAAACAACTTGTTGCAATTTGTTTTAGAGTAATTCTGTATTTTGGTCTTGTTTTTTCTTTCTTTTTTTTGACCACAGCTTAAAGAAAAACGCCAAAGAGCGGCCAACATACACAGAACTCATGGTGAGTTTCTTCTTTTTTCCTTGTCCTTCTGTTAATGTCTAGTTTTCTACTTGTCACGGCTTTAATTACACACTACGGAGCTGATAAAATCTATAATGTATGTATAGAAGAATCTACTATTACACATGACTGCAAAATGATCCTAAATGACCCAATTTTGGAAAAAAAAGGGATGTATGACCACAAGAAAGTCAGTCAAACAAAGAACAGAGGCTGAAGTAACAAAACACACACCCAACAAAACCAAATCAAACCACACAAGACCAAAGTGGTTATTTTGCACAGTGTAGTGGTCAGTTACGTTACAATGAATACATATAGATACCAAACCTCCTCAGAGAGACAAATCCTAGGCACAAATAGATGGTAAAATAACCAAAGAACATTTACAATAATTACATGCATAAAGAAATCTGACAAAATAAACAGAGAGATTGTCGTAGTCTATAGATGTTAAGCTAAAAAAATAAAAAATAAGAGATGCACAGTGAGAACAAACGTTCATAATAGCTACACCTGTAGAAATATAAATCCACAGAAGGAAGAAATAAATTCTAAAAATGATCAGAAAGACAGATTAAATGATAAAGTATTAAATAAGACAACAAATCATGTAAAAAAAAAAATATATATATATATATATTTGTACATGCAGATAGACAATAGCATTGTCATTTCTGCAAAGACTTTTCAGACAAGATGGCCACTAGAGGCCGCCACTGCATTATAGAAAGATGCAAAATGATTTCCACAAGATGTAAGAAGATCCAAAAGCAGGGAGGGAAAAGACACGAGTTTAAAGAGTAGATTCACACAAGAACGGTCCAAATTAAAACATCTCAGGGATGAAATAAAAAAAATCCTCAAAAACAAATAAAGTTAAAGTCAAAAACCAAACAAATGGACTAAATAAGCCCATGTTGGCACTTTTGATAGAACAACTTTATGAGGTGAAATTTGACCTAAAAAGCCCCTAAATTGTTTTACTAAGTAACAAGTGCATTAATAAATAACTCTTAAGCCTTAAGAACATTTACAATACAAAAGACAGAAAGTTACTTCTAAAGGCAAAAACAATGAAGTGAGGCTTAAAAGGCTTAAAAATGCCTATCAAAACTGATCATCATTATCCAAAATAAAAACAAGAAAGTCATTTCAAAATGACAAAGCAACTAAGAAAGACAATAATAAAAAAAAATGACATCAAAGTAAGGATTATAAGGAACTACAAAGTACAGAAAGCTGATGGTTAGCATCTTTATGTCTTCAGTCCTGCTAGGGATTCAAGTCTGCCCTTATGAAAGACTCCTGATTTCATTCAGACTAAGCTGACCTCTGTCTCCTCCATAGCAACATCCCTTCTTCACCTCCCACGAGGCCAAAGAAACTGACGTGGCTAGCTTTGTGAAAGTCATCCTGGGGGACTGAGCTCTACATGCGCACGGCACGGAGGGAGGGAAAACCTAAAAACCCATCCTACAAAAAAAAAAAAAAAGGCAGGTCTCCCTCTCGCCCCCCCTCTATGCCTCTACAGTCAGAACGAGGAAGACCAGCGGACGAAGTAGAGCGAGGAGGCGGCCTCCGCGTCTCCCCTGTGAGGTGGCGGGAGGGGCGAGGGAGACCTCGAGTATAATGTGGAATAATTCAAGGTGTCTGTATGCAAAACCTCCCTCTGTGATCAGATTTAGCTTCACCCACTACTCCCAATATTATTAACGAGCCTGGCCACGCCATCCACCGTCGTGGTCAAACTCTTGTTTTCTCACTGAAAAGCAGTGGAAGATGTGCAGATTGTATAAAACAAACAAAAAGATGGATGATGTAACGCTTTCTGTGTATAATCTAAATGTTTGCCTACGCGAAGGAAAAGTCTCGCATCAGATTAACTGACTGCATGTACAGAATATATCTCTGGCAGCCACAGATGGCCAATGATGAGCAGCTGTAGAGCCTGATTGTAGACTTAAGAGCCTCCCCTAGTGGTCTTTAATAGGTACTGCAGTGCAACTGCTTTCCTCGCCAATGCCATCTACCTACGTGTTTTAGGCTCTTGGCTGCCTGTGAGTGTGTGTGATTGTGTGTGCGTGTGTGTGTGTGAGCTGAGGGATGTGTTCAAACGGCTGCAGGTGGAGGCAGAGCCAGAATGCTGTCCGGTTAGTTTGCAAACACGGCAAGAGGTCGGCTGATGCTCTGATACAGCGGCTGTTCAGCATTTCAGGCCGCTGAGCTGCAGCAAATTAATCAGATTTCGTCATCAGAAAAGCTGTGAATATAATGAACTGTCTTTTACCAAAATTTCTAGGTTATTTTTATTTTTTATTTTTTTAGGCCAGAAACATTTTGAGTGGTTTTAAGAAGAGGATTGCCCCTGATTTTAACTTGCATTTTACTATAAGTTGAGCCCTAAATACCTATTTACCTATTTGATCATACACTTGCTTTATGTGGAAAGGGCATAATTTCAAGAAATCTTGAAATTATTGTTAGATCTGTTTTTTTTTCTAAGCTTCAAGCTGCCGGTTCCAGCTTTTGTTTAAGTACAAGAACAGGGATCTATGGAAATATGTCACTAACTCGGAGGGTAGGCAACGTCATGTTGTGTTTGAGAGAGAAGATATTGCTTTAAAATAGGGACTCTCTTGTTTTAAAAGACACCGCTTGAATGAAAAGTTAACAAGCCTCTCAGAAAATGCAGTTTACAGTCTAAATAGCTTCTTACATCTTTTTCACTCCTCTGTTTCAGTTCTTAAAAATCTTGTTGATACTGAAAATGGCTAACTTTGAATCTTTGCGCCAACAGCACCCGCTCTGAAGAGTGATAGCGCAGTCACTTATATGTGGTGCCTTCCCTGATCAAGAAAAAAAAAATATATATATTTTTTAAGTTTCCAACTCCCTCATCACTGGTCATTCCTGATCAAGCTAATAATTGTCAAACTCAAGTCACCATTTGACTCCAGCTCCTGATCTTTTGTAGAATCACTGAGATTATCTTTCCAATGATACTTCAAAAGCAACGATTTACCTATTTATTTCCAAAGTTTGTGATTTACCTTATTCTAACTATGTCTTGCACATAACGATAATTATGCAACATCTGCTTATTTCGTTCAGAAGTTCCTGACAAAAATGTAAAATGTTGGTTTATATCTTAGAAAGGGGCCGACACTAAAGAATTAGAAGTCAGACGAGAGCCTCTAGGACTTATTTTTAGCCGGAAACTGTAAATATTTGTCAAATATTTGTTTGCCTAGTTGGTTTTTGCACATATTTCTTTGAGTGTAAGGTAACCTTTCAAAGAACCGATCTCCCCTCTTACAGGATAGTGCCCAATAATTTGTTACATTTCAGTTTAGTCCAGCTATTTTGCACTTTTAGTATAAGTATATTATTTTCCTAGTTAATGTTTTTTTTTCTTTTTCTTTTTTTTGCTTCGCATCTTCAAGCTTAAAGTAATTTGCCGTGACAGTTTGAGCAGAGGGAAACCAAAGCGTTGTCTTATGTTTGCACAAATAATGAAACTGTATTAATTCTGGTACAGAATGGCCGTACGAGTTCTAAGTGCTCCTTTGAAGTAACAGTGCTTAAACGTTTTATTTTCTGTCCCTTTTGCAAAGCCTGAACCAGTGAGCAGTGAGTCTTGTCCTGCAGTTTGATTTGTTGCAACTCGCGGTCTTGGTAATGCTGGATGCAGCTAGCTGTGCAGACCTCCACATGCTTTTATTTTCAGTGTGTGTTTGTGTGTTACATGGGGAACATTGTCCCATATATCCTCCTTGTTTTCTGTACTGAGCCAATCACAACCCTCTCCACTCCATGCTCAACATAAAAGGAACTGGACATTGTTGCTATTGTTGTTGTTAATACTATATTAATGTTATTATTTAGGTTTACCCTCACTCCCTAATCCATTTTACAGACATATTAACTGCAGTTATTCTTATTTATTACAACTGCTGTGTCCTTCTGAAGACTTGAGCGATCCATCAGAGACTCTTCGCTTGCCTCTGCGGCTGTGTGTGTGTGTTTTTGTCGTGTTTTTCTTGGCTCAAACAGGTAAATGCTTTTACAATGTAACTTTTATGCCTTCTATGTGCCTCTATAATGAAAAAAAAAAAAAAAAAAGGAGAAATGTCTAAGAAAATAAGGATGATGCAGGGTTGGGCTCCCTCCCTCTTCACATGCTGCATGGCATCATATCCCCAGCAACCTGCCAGCTTTG
>NW_006799946.1:726478-871579 GCF_000485575.1 Poecilia formosa
GGCATTAAACCATAACAGTTTCAGGTAGTACGTTTAAATACAGTTATAACTGATGCAGCTTTCATGAGGCTTCACTGATTCAGTGCTCTTTGGTGAAAGTGGAAATGTACTAGCTGGCTATGCATGCACACGATCATGCATGCATGAAAAGCTGTACCGTGTTCTCCGTGTGTGCTTGTGCACACGTCTACGGCCGACCTGCACTTTGCTCGTGTTGGTTGGTGTCTCCACGGATTGAGGACTTGTTTACAGAGCAGGTCTTCACCCCTGCCTCGTGTGCAGCTTTTTCATTTCGTTTCACAGAAAATCTGCTCGTAATTCAAACAAGCAGATTTTGTTCCTGAGAGAGTGCTGTGGGGTACAATTTCTTTGCTCGATTGGCTTAATATCTGTGGTTCATAACAAACTGCTTACAAATGAACCGGTCACATTTCAGACCACCCTTTTTCATTTTCTAGACTTGCGTAACAACTGTAGTGACACAGCAGACTCATTTTTTACATTTAGCGGCAAGCGTGTGATTTATTCTATTATTTTCCTACCCTTGATGGCTAGCAGAATGAAAAACGTGAAATTTCTACCAAATATGGAAAAGAAAAAAAAACAAAACCACTTTAATTTTGTCAAATTCCTTGTTGCAAAGATAAATAAACAGCCGTTTTGCTTGATTTAGTAAAACAAACAACTCCAGGTCAGAGAAGACAAAAAAACCATGAAAGTTCAGATCGTTTGGAGCCCTGTGAGAGAGCTCCAGGGCTGACTGGCAACTGTCCACGACCGTGGCTGGAACACAGTGCTGGCCCCTGGGGTTTGATGTGCACCGAGACCGTGGGACGACGGGTGTTTTGGATTAATGGGAGGGAAACACCAGGTCACGAGGGCTTTCTGTTTCTGCGAGGTGACAAGGGGGTGGAGTCTCGCTGCGAGCGTTTGTTGTTCCCACTGTAGAGAGACGAGTTGGAGGCGTTGGTGGGGGCCTGCTGCTGGGGCAGAGGCCGGCGAGGGTGCAGCGGCCCCCCTCTGAGCAGCATGATGTCCCGCACGACGCTGCGGAAAGGCCTGCTGACGAAGCAGTAAAGGAAAAAGTTGACAGCCGTGTTGAGCATGGCCAGCATGTTGGACAGGTCGTAGGCCAAGTGGACACGCCAATCCTGGTGAACCGAGGAAACATACAGGTGGTAGATGACTACAACAGTCCGAGGAGCCCACAGAACTGAGAACACAGAGGTGAGCGCCAGCAGCATGGCCGTGGTTTTTCCTAGACGGCGCGGAGGCCCACGCTCCTCTTGGCAGGGCTGCTGCCTCTGCCTTATCTTCAGCTTGCGGATTATCAAAGAATTCAGCACCAAGAAGATGCTGCATGGCAGGAAGTAGATGATGGTAACATGTGTCCATATGAGCACTGCGTCCAGCGCTGAGGGAGGGTGGCTGTCCCTCCACACGTCTGACCACCAGAAGAAAGGTACGCCCGACGTAAGCGACAACACCAGCACCGCTGCAATGATCTTCCTGGCCCGTGCTGGGTAGCTGATCTGTCGGTGGAGCAAGGGGTGGCACAGCGCCACGTACCGGTCCACAGTAAGGGGTACGGTGGACCAGATGGAGGCGTGGTTGGCAGCAAACTCTGCAGCACTGACCACGTGCAGCAGGACGGTAGGGACGTCGCGGTGAAAAACAGCCGTCTCTAGCAGGAACCCAACAAAGATGATGAAGAGCTGGGAAAGAATATCTGAGCCTGTCACTGCTAAAAGGTAGTAGTACAGAGGTTTCTTGGTGCGGCATGCCAGTCTGCACAGGGCCACTGCTGTGAGGATGTTTACTGAA
The DNA here is from genome assembly GCF_000485575.1 of Poecilia formosa. Lineage (NCBI taxonomy): Eukaryota > Metazoa > Chordata > Actinopteri > Cyprinodontiformes > Poeciliidae > Poecilia > Poecilia formosa. The sequence goes on from NW_006799946.1 coordinate 728,303, forward strand.
ACATCAAACAAAGACAGAAGCAGGAATGTCATTATTTCAGCCACAGAGCAACAGTGTCCATCTACGGCCCTGTTGGCCTGGTGTCTCACATGTTTTAGTCAAGTTTCTTTTCAAAAGAAATACTCCTTTTGCATCGTTTCAGTTCATTGTAAAAAATATTACTGGCATGTTAATGGGTATATCACGTATTCATAGATTTCTTAGTGGAACGAAACTCCATATTATTCTCTGTAGATTTGCTTGTTTGTGGATTTCTTGCAGAGCGTATCTAAAACATTCAAAAGAAAATGCAGCATGGTGAAATACCTTAGTGCAACTACTTGACACAAAGCTGGTGATAACAAGTCTGTGGAAGTTAGCCTCTGTGGCAGATGGGTTCCACTAAGCATATAAATGCATACTAAGGTATTTTTGGTGTTTTACCGAATTGTTTTTAGGGAAGCTTGAAGTATTTGTGGATTTCAGCTTTATTTCTCATTTTCAAAAAAAGGGACTTTCCCTCTGATTGGCTAAAAGTCAAACCCTTTCCTTGACTGTAGATTTACTTACCTTTGAGAACAATTAGTAAAGTGAACTCGGTGGTCACTGATACCTCTGCCTGTTTTTAGGATTACTGTAAATCTCCTTCAGATTGGTACCAAAAAATGTGTTTTACATAGGAGGAAGCAATGACTAAAGCACATCTGTCATATGCTTTTACCACATACCATGGGGCTGGTATAAGCGATGCAGAAAAAAAAAAAAATCTAACAGTGATTGGCTTTATTAATTAATTAATTAATATATTTGGCTAAGATCACAAATATGCTGTTGGTTCTTATGTTGGAAGAACCAACAGCACACATCATATGACCACCAGTATATCATCTAATTGACCCATTAGCACCAGTAATATGCCACTAATTCACTTTTCTATTCAATCTATAGTTATGCCTTTAATTTACATACGAACTGTGAATTAGACGAACAGTGTACCTGGTACTCCCACACAAAGCAGAACACTGTAGTAAATGACTGGAATGAAGCCAAGGACACATTTGGATCTCTGCAGCTCCTCTGGTTTTAGGTCCAGCTCCTCGTAGCTGGACGCTGTCACATTAGGCCAGTCGATCATGGCCTTTGTGCTTCTTCTGAAGAGTAACACACACAAAAAATACAAGTCAAAGAAAAATGAGTCTAAGTGTTTAAAAAAAAAAACAGCATAAAATAGAAGTATAGATTATAGATTCTCTTAGAAGTCCTTGTAACAGGATCTGTTGGAAAATCATTTTTGAAGGCTTACTTTTAATATTTATTGTTTATAATTCACGTATAAAACAAACAAACAAAAAAAAAAAAACATCTGCTGTCTTCATTTTTGAGCTGGTAAAATGTAAAAGTGTGACCGACTCATTAGCTCATATAACAAGGCACTCTAAAACTGTCCTGCTGTCTCTACCTGACTTCTTCTGTTGCTGTTCTGAGCCACAAAGGGGAGCCTTTAGAGAATATGTAACAACCAGGCACATGCACATATACACATATGCAACATGAAACCTTTAACAAAAATTAGCTAAGTTAATCATTTTGGTCTTAGCTGTAAAAAGTGCAAAGAAGTGGAAGTCTTCTCTCGTGTCCCTGTCATGTCTTTCACTTAGAAAACTACAAAAAAAAATTTGCATAAAATGCTGGTTTGTGCTGATGAGATTTCTGAAAGATCTCAGAGAAACATTGTTTGCACAGCCAAACAGCCTCACATATGAACAGTGTCAGTCAATGCACTCATTCAATTAAACTGCAGGTCCACAACAACAGATGGGGCTGACTCATTGACCCTATTAACCTCCTGTTTCTCAATATATACTGCTTTTTTCTTTCCCAGTTTGACCTTTTCACCTGAGTGTTGTTCACCCTGTCTTCATCAGCCAATCCAGGACCTGCTCTCCTAATTTTCTTCATTCATCCATGTCAACCAAATTTGGACTGTATTATCTTTCAGCCATGTGTGGATGCACAGCAAGTATAAACAGCACTTTAAAGTCAACACATTCATAAAAGCTTCCCCCTCTGATACGATCAGGGCAATCACCACTACAAGCAGTTTGTCGTATTTAATTAATGCCATCGTAGAGGTTGTTTATGTGCCAAAACCCCTGAACAAGCACCGGAGGACTGGCACGTTTGGTGCCTGTAGAGGTAATTTGATAACAACACCGAGGGGCATCAAATTGCTTTGTGGATGGCTGCTTTATTTCATCTTGGCACCAGCAGAAAGGCCTGAACCAAACTGCAGTTATGAACATTAATGATATTCATGGCATATAAAAAGAACAGGTCAGCAGGAATAGGGCAGCTTCATGTCCTCTTGAAATTAGTTTCTCACGATGTGCAGGCATCCTGCAGTAGAGCCACTGGTCCTTAACTCTGAATCGATCCGACTTTTCAGCTCCAAAAAGCTCCAATTCACAGGCACCGATGCTCAATATTTCCTCAAGACCTAAGGTTTCTTAACTGTTTCATTGCAAAGACCTTTAATGATTTCCCAAACTTGTTATGAGACATTTTAAAACTAAAATAATTTTTGCTAAGTCTTGATAGAGTTCGAGTTAGCTTTAAGATTTCACATGAAGCAGGAATAATTTTGTTAGTTTCCTGCATCTAACTCCTCATTTTTCTGACTGCATCATCCCAAAGCTTCAAATATGTGCAGAGAGACTTACTAACTGAAATATGCTTATTCTTTGCATCTAATTTTATTGTCAGTGTGAAAGGTTTTGCCATCTGCCAGGTCAGAGGGGGGATTTCAATGTTTTATTAAATTCTGTTAAGTGAGCAGAATATAAAAGGGTGATTAAAAAAGGATCAAATAAGTTAAAACTCAGCGTTCAATGTTCACTTTGTCCACTTAGATCTACTCATCATCTGTGTGACACTGAATGCCCATGGATCATTGTTATATTAGTAATTTGATAAAGCTTTGGTAATTACATTTGACTTTGAGTTTTTGTGAAATTTGTTTCTTTTTTTTTGTTGCGATATGTATGCAGTTTGATGGAGGAGAGTTTTTTTTTTTTTTTTGTGTGTGTTTGTGGTGGAACCTTTCAGCCCCAACCAACCTTACCCTTTGAGGGAAAGGTCATTTCCTTTTTCAATACCACTGTGTAAGTGATATTGAAACACACATATAAACAGTGTCAGTCAATGCACTCATTCACCAGTACACAAAGTAACAGCCATAAAGACACCGATAAGCAAGCATGGTGTGGAAGAACTTGACTTAAATGTACACAGTTGGACATACACAACATGAAGCTCTTCAGTTGCACTGATTCGCTTTATAAAATAAAATCATTATGATACTGTGATCTTGCTATGTTATTTAAAGCAGAAAAAAAAGTAAAACAAGAATCGGTTTCTTTGAAGCATTTTTTTTTTTTTCCACGCAGAAATAATGTCTATACAGCTTTAAGAGACTGAACAGAGGAACATCTGCAAGGTCAGGAGGAAGGGACAAAAACACACTGAGACATTTACGTAACATTCATCTGACCAAAGCTCCAGAACATGACTTTCGGTTACTGTTTTGTCAAGACTGAACTCTCACAGAGACTTCAATCCGGGACCATAAATAGCTGCCATATCCCTGAAGTTTTGGAGGAAACGAGAGCTTAGACTCATTCCAGTTTCTTGCTTTTTCAGGCAGTTTGTGTATCGATAAAAGCCTTTTCCCATTTCACTTTTCTTTATCTAATAGCAAGAGATAAGATGTCCTGTTCAGTATTAATAGGCACACACGGCTCCCGCAGGAGGTGGAGTGTGTGTTTGCAGGGATACATCATCCCTGCATTGTGTGACACAAGGTGCCACAGTCTTACAAACAGCATGTGACATCTGCAGTCCTGCATGACATCCAGGATTTTTTTTTACTCACATTTAAAATAGTAATCTTTCTGCCTGCTATCTCAACAGTAAAAACAAAGTCATTTAAGTTTTAGTTTTTGAAAATAATCAAAACGGATCAAATTATTTTACATGGTATGTCTGCAGCAGAAGTTGACTAAATTTCCGTCGTATTTTTTTTCTTAATTATTATTATTTTATACACTGCTTTGCAAAACAAATTTATGCTCTTTACATTTCTTCACATTAAAACCCCAGACTACTAATCGCAATTGGGAAGTGGAAGGAAAATGACACAGGGCCCTCGAAATGTCTCCTGCAATTCCTGTTTCAGGTAATATAGACAGAGTCAAGACAAATTATATAAATTCCAGTTTGATTTTAGATATAAAGTGCAGTGAGGCTCAGTTTTAGTCTGACAGTTGTTATATATATATTTTTTTAAAGAATCCAAGTTGATTGCATCTAGCCACTGACTCTACAGCTATCCCTCCTCCTTAACGAGCATCAACAGTGGACAGTTGATTGCATGGCGTCATCAGCTTACAGCAATTCTCCAGTAGTACCAGACTCTGTGCGAGAAGCCATCTGCAGTAACCAAATGGAGGTTTGAGTGGACAAAGTACGCACAATAAAAACTGTGACAAACTGGTCTAGGAATATTTTCTATAAGAAAACTTCAAGTGTTCATGGCAGCAGAAGCTCCTGTAGTTGCTTCGTTTAGGAGATAACTACAGTTAAGAATACAGGGTTGAGTCAATAGTAAAATCTATTGCATGAAGAGCAAAACACAGATAGTTAGAGGCAGGAATAGCCCCATCAGGTGTTTTATACTGGAGTGAGACAGGGTGAAAGTGAGAAAGACAGAGCTAAGTGGATAATCTGTCGAGAGGGAATAAGGTAATAATTGCTCAGCTAACTCCAGGAAGGTAAGACAGCTAAGTAGAAACAACGAATGACATGTAAAGTCTATGACGTGAACAAAACTGAGACAAAAAAATGAAGTCAGTGACAGCGATGACCACAGAATACACATTTAGAGGGACTAAATGTGGTGAGTCTATGTTGACTGCACAAGATTTCATTTATGTGAAAATGTTTTAAAAGTTAGTAGCTATAACATACAAAATATGACAAGCTGGAATCCTTAAAGATTTGTCTAAAATATTACCTTTCTTTTTATCCGTTTATCCAAGAGTCCTGCCGCTCATCAGAAAAATACATTTTGGAATATTTGCATCTCATTATGAGCAAGTGTCCCAGCAGAGTTTATGAATAAAAGACTCTCTCTACATTTGGAGCTTAATTTGAAGACTTTTACTAACTCTCAGCCTGTGAAGACACCTGATCTGTTTCCTCACATGCCTCGGCTCAGGACCAGAAATGAGAAACATGATCGCCATGAACGAGAAGGTCGTGAGGCTGCTGGCTAAACGTGAGGCAAAAGACCTGCAAACTCTCGTGGTGATCAATAATCCTGCAGACCAGCCAAAATCTCCTTTATCTCAGACGTTTCCCTGGCACCTTCATTCCCGAGAGTGCTGCGGATTCTGGAAGGAGAGATCGACCATTCTCACTCCAGGTGTGTTTTACTATGTCATCCTTCAGGTGGCTAGATGTGTTGCACAGGCAATCAAACGACTCAAAGTCTCAACAGAATCATCTCCACCTCTCAGCAGATGAGTGTTTGAACAGATGAGCTCCATCAGATCAGTGGGATGGTCCTTACTGACAGAAAAGTTTTTCTAGAGATGCAGCTGGAGGCTGCAGGACGCGGCTCTGCAGGGGGGCTTCGGAGCCCAGGATGACGAACCAAACTCTGCCTGCACGCCTCTCAATTATTCATCACCTGAAACAACAGTGCTTTAAGACATTGTGTGCTCCGAGCCTAACTGCACAGCAGCTGGTGTTTTACATGACAACAGGACTCATGTCTGTAAGTGTTTTGGAGGAAAGTAAAATATTTATTTATGTATTATGGAGAGAAGAAGAAGAAGAAGATGAAGTCCTGAGAAAATTAGCTGCCAACAGATGACAGTGGGAAAAAAAAAACGTCTGTGCAGATTGGTTACTGAGTTGGATGCCAAAATTTTGACCTGCGGTTGGAGCGCAGAAGATGAGTGAATCCAGAAGTACTTCCTGACACCAGATATGATGATGAATGGGTTTCAGGAAAAAAAAATGTGGGGGTAAAATAACAAGAAACTAGTTCAAGCCAACTTTTAAAACTGAGATAATGCAGACCTGCTTTCTTGAGAAACTTATGATTTGAAAATTTCTCCCAATCCAGAAAATCATTTAAGTGTAAAAGCCCGGATTGAGCTTAAAAATGAATATTTTAAACATTTATTAGGATGAGTTTCCGATCTGCTGTCTTACCTTCAAATCCAGTTTTCAGGGTGTTTCTCTCCTCCTGGATCACAGCAGGTCCACTTTAGCGTCGCTCCCCCCCAAATGCTCCTTCAGAGTCTCTGCTGGATGACCAGTAAGGAGACAAGGAGGAAGCTGAGGAGGAGGAGGAGCAGAGGAGTCCAGGCAGCTGGTACATCGCTGCAACAACTAAAACTGAGGGAGAGGAGAGAAATGAGGCAAAAGAGGAGCGAGGGAGGGAGGAGGAGACTGATGTGTGAAGAAGGAGGGAACGGATCTGATGAAGTGGAGAAAATGAAGGGAAACCACACTGAGCCTGACAGGGGATATAAAATGGTCATTTTTCATGCTCATGGATCTAATGGGGATTTAGTCTGAAGTGTTTTCATGCTGGAAAAGTGACAAAATAAATAAAGTCAGAGCTTTCAGACCAACTCTGCAGCCAAATTCTAAATTATATACCAACCTCATTCAGCTGAATTATACAACACTGCTGAGAAAAAATGGAGGTCTGACCAGCAGTAATTTGAGATGGTATTCATTCCATTTCTTTTTTTTTTTTTCTTATTTGAATTCTGATTAATCATGATTCTTAAGAAAAAAAATGAAAGAAGAAGCAATACAAATGAGCCATTTTCCCACTTGTACTTTTCTTATATCTATCCTCCAATATAACTTTTTAGGATTTATGGAGACTTTTTTTTGGATCCTGTGGTCTGTGGGTGAACTTGCTTGGACAGTTTGACCTGAGCAGGTTGGCTGTTTTGAATCAATATCTTCCGTGTACTGAAATTACAAATTTCTAATTGTTTTTTTAAAAACCTTTATAAACTTCTAATCTGCTGCAAAATTCTTTCTCAGGGCCTCAAAGAACTTTGTCAATCTTACCACAGTGTTCATTCACCACATCAACAGTCAGGAGCAGACTAAGTTAAATGTCTGAGGTATAAACAAGGCAAACCTCCTTCAAAATGATGTATATGTGTAATGCTAGGTGTTTTAAAGGGAGAATACATATGGGAGTGTCCATATTTGTTCCTCACGTAAACCTTCTAATTACATTTTACAGAAAAAATATGGACTTTTTTTATTTTCAGCATTGTTAAAGCTGACATTAAATATCCAGATGTCTTTTCTCTCTAATTTCAAAACGCTTTCCCTGCTCTTACTCATTTATCCTAACATCAGATTATTATTTTCTATTCAAGTTGACTTATTTTAAGCTATTCTGACTCATGCCTGTATGTAACACCAGAACTGTAAGGCATCTCCATCTCAGAGTCAGGTTAAGTTGAACAATTGCATCATTGATGTCAGAGGGAGAAAGACAATCTCAGTTCAGTCTTACTTGTTTACTTGTTACTTGTTTTTTTTTTTTTGTTTTTTTATCTTTACATTTCGCTCTATCTGAACTGATATTTTCAAGAGCATGCCATTTTACACAGCTTTTAATATTACCATATATTTCTCAAGGTCAGTTCCTCTCCACCTCCACACATTTTCCTCCCTGCAGTCAGGTGTGTAGGAGGCTAGAAGATTACTTCAGTGTCTTCATTTCCACTTGCACCAGCTGTGTATCACCGATCCCACCGGGCTGAGTCATCAGTGTCCTTCTCCATATTTATTTATTTGCTCACTTATTTAATCAGTCAGTAAATCTGTTTTGTTTCTAAGGCAGAAGTGATTAGTTACAGGAGCCACACAAATTCAAAACTTCAAAACGAAATGGTGACCTTTAGAAAACTTCATTTCGTGACAGAAAAAAAAAACCCAGCAGCTTAGTATACAAACACAGAAAGGTCTGTTTGCTAAAATAAATGTTAAATGCACAATAAAGTAATTAAATTCATTTGGCAGCATTAAAATCATCTGGGTGTATCAGGATGACGAGCAGAGATGGGGGCTCATCTTTTACTCTGAGCAGAGCAACAAGATGTTTATTATGTTGTCTCTTTTTTCCGATGTTTGCAGTCAGTGTTGCTGTTTTATTTAGGATTTTTGTCACCTTTTTTATAAGCTTTTGTTTATTTCTTCCTCTGTCCTCCTCATCCTGCTTTAAATCGATATCATTATCACAAGCACAAAAAGTTTTATTTTGGGCAAAATAATAGAAAGGATTCTGTTACATTTGCTGCAAAAAAATATCAGAGAAATCTTTAAATCTGAAAAAATTCTATGAACTAAAAGTTATGCTAAAAGAAAGAAAAAAAAAAGGTAAACCGTCCGATACCTCAAAATAAATTTATCATAAACTGGAGAGGCTATCCCATCATTATAGGAAAATATTATCCAGTAAATAAATAAGTAACTTGATATTTTTGGTACATTTTAGTTTATTGCATGTTGAACCTCACCGTAGTTTCATCCAATCTATGCAATTTACATACAATCATTTAGAACTATATGACTTAGAAGCCTTACAATCAGAAAAAAAATGATGTAAAATTTTGATATCTATGTTTCTGACAGTACATGATTCAGTTGTACTTCATAATTGAAATGTACACAATCTTTAGAAAATCTCATTTTAGTTTTCCAATGAAATCACCTGTGGGCACATTTCGGTGGCTTTTCACCACCGAAATGTGGTGGTTCTTTCTTTCTTTGAAAGGCAGAATCAAAGATGTCAGAGGAAAAAGATATTTTGAACTTTTCAGAGAAAAGAATTAGAATGTCTACAGTAAAAGATCCAGATAGCTCTCTTAACTGTCCGAAGTGATGGGGACATGGTTTCCTGTCTTGTGTCAGGAGACAGGAACCAAGCAGGAGACGGCTCCTTCAGCTCAGGTTTATATTTCATCAAAACCTGGAACACATTAAATTAAATACATCACGTTACGTCGCTAACGTTGACTGTCAATGGAAAGCTGAGATTTTAGAAATATTTCAGCTGAAGAGATGAACATGGAACTATAGAGGCTTTTAATGATGTGATAATACATAAAACATACACAATGTGCATATTAAAGAAATAAAATGAGTCTTTGGTGGTGTTTTTTGCTGTCTTATAACATGAATGGGAGGACGATAACAGAAAAGTGAAAGTGATCTAAAATAATGCTATTTTGCCAAGAAGATGCAATGAGACTTTCTGTTATTTTAGTGTGAGAATAATGTCATGTTGTATGTTTTTAAAGTGGGCCCAAAAGCAGAATGGAAGGAAGGCAGCAGGTGATTTTGAGATGTTTAATGAAAAAATACTGAAAAGGAAAAAATACGGAAATCCAAAGCCAAACAAAAATAAATCATAACAAAAGTCAGCTAGGAGACACAATGAGAATGGGGGGAAGTCATGAAAACTACAAATTAACTGTGGAGAATAAACAGAGAAAAGATGGGAGTAGTCGGGAGGATCTGGCAGGGAGTGCGTGAGAATGAGAGGCTTAGATACTGGAAAGGTTGAATGCTGAACAAGAGTGGAGGGGGCAGGAGGCAGAAGGAGGAGAGGGAGAGAGAAAGTGGCACAGGAAGAGTACAAAGAGGAACATTAAATAACACTAAAGAATAACTGAACTAAAAAAAGCGAGAATAACAAAGAATAGCTATAAGAAATCAACATAACTAGAAACACTAAGAAGAACTGAAATAAAGCAGAACAGGAACAAGACAGATTTCACCATCATGAGAAAGCAGCACAAAATAATAACAAAACTAGAATCAAATCAAACAACAAAACCATCTAACAACCCAGGGATCCTAACACTTAAAGCTCCTGGGGCATTCAAGCTTGACGCTCAGTGAGGATCTGCATTAAATCAGAGGAAGTCTGACCTTGGAGTTGTTCTTTTCTGGCTTTGATGCATTTATTAAATGAAATAAAAATAAGTAAAAGAAGGAGATAAAAGTCAATAACAATGTCACAGATGCAGCACAAATGATTTCAGTAAATCAGATAGGAGTGTAATAAAAGTAATAAGACATCAAAACTGTAAAACCCTGAAACAGAATGATGAATACCTGCAAATCGGATACATTTGGATTTAAGCTACGTCATATTAATGTGTGTATATAAATGAGGTAAATGAATTCATATTTAAAATGCAACGTGCACAAACATAAAAACGTGTTATTTACCCAGAAATTGGGACACAATGTCCTCTGGGAGCGACAGCCTGCAGCAGCTTTCTAATTTCTCTCACGTATTCTTTGCAGCATTTGAAGCTAACACAATTACATGGAAGGAAATCGGCACCATCAGTAGATCTGGGAGCTGACTTGTTGTTCTGAGCAAGACAAATGTCTCCTTAATTTAACTAAACCCTTTAAGGAAGCACGTCTCAGGGCTGCAAATTGTTGACGATAGCAGAGCTCCAAAGCAAACAGAGCGTCAAACAAGCAGATCTGACCGCCTAATTCATCCAAAGTGTGCTGAGAAACCATTTGAAAACCCGATCTCTACGTGAGCTCGCTTTGAGCCAACATGGCTGACCCTCACCCTGCAGTCGCATATCAATGGGTGTTTATCTGACATACAGTATTATAGCCCTGATCTTGACCTGCAGCAGGGTTCGATCAGCTGACGACAATGCACAGACACAAATCTTCTGCCAATCAGAAGAAAGAAGATTCCTCTCCTTTTATAAGTAGGAATAACAACAACAACAAATGCAACATCTTACTGCTGATCCTAGACTAAGTTTTCCTCTGTATAATGCATTTGTAAAGTTTGACTAATGGTGGTTCATTTTCTGTCAGAGTTGAAAATGATCTTACTTTTGAACACTTCACTCATGCAGACCACTGTCTTTAGATAAAAGCAGAGTAGAAGTGTCAGAGCAGTAGTTTTTGCCAGAGACAAAGGTATAAACTAATCCCTAGCCAACAGCTGCACAGCATAACGCTGCTACCACCAAGATTCACTATAGGGCAAGTGCTTTAAGGATGATGGGAGTTATTGTTTTTAATCTGTAAAAAAATGCATTGACAACAAACCCCTTCTCAGATAATCAATGAAAAAAAGGGTGATACATCTATAAATCCTATTATGAAATAAAATTAATTGAAAAATAATTTTAAATCTGAATAATTTGGGCTGTTTTTGTATATGTATACAAAAGAAGAAAAAAAAAAAGCTCATAATTATACATTCTCACTTTGTGCCATAAACCTTTCTGGTTGTTGCGCAGTTAGAATGACCAAAATTATTCATATTTTCTAGATGCCAGAAAACTAAGTGTCGAGTGGCATTTAGTTGCTGCAAATCAAACTGCATTTGGAAGTTTGTCAGACGTTAGTAGACAAGTTCAGTGAAAATCTGTTTCAGTTAAAGCTAAGTGTTAGATTACTCAAAGAGGAGAGAGGCTCTCTCTAACCTCGCAGCAACAGCTTCTTATTCATTTGTGACCAAATGAATACATTTGGGTTGAGAATGTCTTGCAAACACTGCTGTGTAGGTTCTGTTTCTAGACCAACAAAAACATTTTCTATATTGTTTTGTGTATAACTTAGGCTTCAGAGTGTATGTCCTAATTAAAGTAGCAGAATCTGATATTTTACACTTGGCCTAGAGACAGATGAGCTGGACTCAGTCAAATTCTCGCTTCTGCTTCAGTCATTATTCTCACTAGTGCTTCTTTGGTTTTCACCATTTTCTGTCCTTGAGTCTTATTTTTCCCCAACGTTAATCCTAAGCTCTATTTTTCCTCCAAGTGCAGTCCCAGATCTCTGCTTCTATGCTTCGTTTCACTGCTGCGTCTAAACCGCTGAGGTGCAAACACAGCTCTCAGTTGCTCTGTCTGCTTTAAACACATGTAAAAATTAATCTCTACAAATAACTCAGAAAAGCTTAAAAGACAACAAAACCCATTGGATCTATATCTGATTTCATTTAGATGAAAAAAGAAACCAAAGTTTGAAGACAAAAAAAAAAAAAAAAAAAAAAAAAAAAACTTGATGAGCTTAAGAAAGCTAGCAGAGCCATTAGAAAAAATACTTTAAAGGATCAGAACGTCTGGATCGTTAGAAGCAAAACAAAAGAAAATTATGAAGCTTTAAATGTAGCTTTTCCATATAGTGCTTCTGTAATTAATTTTTTTTTTAATTTGTCTGATTGATGGCTTCTTATTTAACCATGATCCACGGTACACAAACGCTTTGATTAATCCTTAAATACCAAACCATTTTCAGGAGAAGATCAGAGTCTAATTTCTTTTAGATATTTAATCATCAGGAGGCTGTGTTCAAGGGTGTAAGATGCGTAACGTCAGAATTACCTCCCTTTGTCTGTCTGCAGCTAATTTTATAACAAGCCTGTTAGAGGACTGAAACTCCCCCCCCCCCAGAAAGCAGAGGTTAAAGAAGCGACTGAGTGAGATGAAGCGATGCTGTAGCCGAGCTCGTCTCACAGGTCACCCTGACTCTGGACGTCTGCCACAGCCTCATCTCTAAACTGTCCCTGTGTGCAGCTATCCTGCAACGAGACACTTGGTCTGTAACCTGAACAGCATTACAGACAAACAAATTATCTCCAATCAGACACTCACTTTGACTGCCTGCTCTGCGTTTGGCAAACCAATTGCAGTGAAAATGTCTTGCGTATATTTATGTTTTACTCCTGGTTTTGATTTATCTTCTCAGTCCTGTAGAAAAACTGTGTGCAGCCTTAGGGGTTTCTTTTCTTTTTGCTTCTCTGTTGACTTGTGTATACAATGAGAATAGTCTGAGTTATAACGTTAAAACATTTGACTAATGAGAAAATGAATATTTTTTTTGTTGTAGAATTTTAGCGTCTTGATCGTCCGTCAGAACCACTTGATTGGTGCAGCTATAAACTTATGCAATGCTGTAAAACCTTTTAGATTTTAACATTTTAGCTTATCAAACAACTTACGGCATCAAACAAAGACAACATGGTCTGTGTTTGATGACCACAAGAGAAAACAAAAGGAAAGTAATTTTTCTCTAAAAATATTCACCCCAAAGAATTTTGGCCCATTCTTCTTCCTCCCTTTTAATTCAGCCCACTGGACTTTGACTAGGCCACCTCGAAATCTTGACTAGTTTTCTTTTAGACTTTCCAAATTCTCTAGTTTATCAGAGTTAATGATTGATTATGGGGAAAATACTTTGTCATTGGATCTGGTTTTCATCAGTTGTTTCTCCTAATTTACAAACTCAGATGCTTTTTCATGTTAAAACATCTAAGCAGACAAAAATGCAAAAACAGAAGAAACCTGTAAGTACTGGAAAACTATCTGCCGATAGTTTTTACACTATATTTGATTTTCCAAAGAATATATGAATGTAGTTTTATAATTTCAACTTGTCAGATTTTTTTTTTTTGAAAGAGAGGCACATTTCTGCATTTTTTTTTTTTAGGAATCATACCAGAGCAGTGACTCCATCAGACTTTCACATTATTTCTTTAATTTAAATATGCAGTTAACTTTTTGCTTTAAAGCAAACAAGACCTCACTGTTGACACTGTGACTGCAGTCCATGTAATTACAGATTTAAACAATGTGGATAAAACAATTAAGCTCAGGAACTCCATTAATAATGGCACATGACTGCAGAGTAATAGCAGACAGATTAATATGTATGTGGTAACAAATAGCTTCTTTGTTTACAATTTCTTACATTTGTATAGTGTGTCTAGGATTACCGCTAGATGATATCTCAAATGTAATGAATTTTCTATATTTTGAATCCAAAATGTTTGCCACAGTTAATCCAAAAAAGGTTAAACAGACTTTAACGAGATAATTATGATAGTGTAAGCAGGTCTGCAACAGCTGCAGGAACGGTTTTCAGGTCAGTCTGTGATGTGGTTTCTCTGGACATCATCCATGTGACTAGGATCTTGAATCCAGGGTCCTTATTTGCCAGTCTTCTGCAACTTTTAGATAAGTTTCTGTATCAACACAGCTGAGTTAAATGATGGTGTCATGAGCCCATGATTTGAGGAGTAAAAGGTGCAGAACAAATCCAAAACCTGTGCACCAATAACAGTTCAGAGCCAAAATCAGAGTGACTCAGTTTGTGGACAAGGAACAGGCAATGATCAGGAGTTAGAAAATAACAAGTCAGGTATACAATAAGAACCTTGCTCATTTGACAACAAGATAACAACAGCCAAACTCACAGAGTGAGAGTTTATATAGACAGCAGGACAGGTGAGAACAATCAGCACCCAGCAGGGGCAGAGCCACAGGTGAGAGTAATGAGTTAATCAGCACGTAAGAACGGGGTAGAGGAGCATCATAAATCATGGCAGGAAATTGTGACAAAGAGGCAAATGTTAATCTCTCACTTTAATCAGATACACCCTTTCTAAAGCATAAAATGCATAAAAAGAAGAGCTGCAACTTTATTTTAAAGATCTACAAAACTTTTCACATAGCTTGTAAAGTTTATATGTTTTAGAATCTACAAACTTCCGTGTGCATATCCAGCTTGGATTTCCTGTTTATTTCATTAACCTGTTCATAAAACTTGTAGGTGATCTTGCACTTAGTGCTTTACAGCGGAAACTCAAAGTCTACACACTTTTGAAAATGTGTGTGTAGGGAGGACCTTGATAGTAATTTTAAAACTTTTTTCTGCATTCATATTGAAATGTATCTTTTGTAATTCAACTAAAGAAATCTAATTTGTTCTTCACATTCTTTATACAGTGTCTGTCTCTATTTTGATTATATCATTTTCCTGTTTTCTTCTTGAGAAAATTNGAAAGGCAGAATCAAAGATGTCAGAGGAAAAAGATATTTTGAACTTTTCAGAGAAAAGAATTAGAATGTCTACAGTAAAAGATCCAGATAGCTCTCTTAACTGTCCGAAGTGATGGGGACATGGTTTCCTGTCTTGTGTCAGGAGACAGGAACCAAGCAGGAGACGGCTCCTTCAGCTCAGGTTTATATTTCATCAAAACCTGGAACACATTAAATTAAATACATCACGTTACGTCGCTAACGTTGACTGTCAATGGAAAGCTGAGATTTTAGAAATATTTCAGCTGAAGAGATGAACATGGAACTATAGAGGCTTTTAATGATGTGATAATACATAAAACATACACAATGTGCATATTAAAGAAATAAAATGAGTCTTTGGTGGTGTTTTTTGCTGTCTTATAACATGAATGGGAGGACGATAACAGAAAAGTGAAAGTGATCTAAAATAATGCTATTTTGCCAAGAAGATGCAATGAGACTTTCTGTTATTTTAGTGTGAGAATAATGTCATGTTGTATGTTTTTAAAGTGGGCCCAAAAGCAGAGTGGAAGGAAGGCAGCAGGTGATTTTGAGATGTTTAATGAAAAAATACTGAAAAGGAAAAAATACGGAAATCCAAAGCCAAACAAAAATAAATCATAACAAAAGTCAGCTAGGAGACACAATGAGAATGGGGGGAAGTCATGAAAACTACAAATTAACTGTGGAGAATAAACAGAGAAAAGATGGGAGTAGTCGGGAGGATCTGGCAGGGAGTGCGTGAGAATGAGAGGCTTAGATACTGGAAAGGTTGAATGCTGAACAAGAGTGGAGGGGGCAGGAGGCAGAAGGAGGAGAGGGAGAGAGAAAGTGGCACAGGGTCCAGGAAGAGTACAAAGAGGAACATTAAATAACACTAAAGAATAACTGAACTAAAAAAAGCGAGAATAACAAAGAATAGCTATAAGAAATCAACATAACTAGAAACACTAAGAAGAACTGAAATAAAGCAGAACAGGAACAAGACAGATTTCACCATCATGAGAAAGCAGCACAAAATAATAACGAAACTAGAATCAAATCAAACAACAAAACCATCTAACAACCCAGGGATCCTAACACTTAAAGCTCCTGGGGCATTCAAGCTTGACGCTCAGTGAGGATCCGCATTAAATCAGAGGAAGTCTGACCTTGGAGTTGTTCTTTTCTGGCTTTGATGCATTTATTAAATTAAATAAAAATAAGCAAAAGAAGGAGATAAAAGTCAATAACAATGTCACAGATGCAGCACAAATGATTTCAGTAAATCAGATAGGAGTGTTATAAAAGTAATAAGACATCAAAACTGTAAAACCCTGAAACAGAATGATGAATACCTGCAAATCGGATACATTTGGATTTAAGCTACGTCATATCAATGTGTGTATATAAATGAGGTAAATGAATTCATATTTAAAATGCAACGTGCACAAACATAAAAACGTGTTATTTACCCAGAAATTGGGACACAATGTCCTCTGGGAGCGACAGCCTGCAGCAGCTTTCTAATTTCTCTCACGTATTCTTTGCAGCATTTGAAGCTAACACAATTACATGGAAGGAAATCGGCACCATCAGTAGATCTGGGAGCTGACTTGTTGTTCTGAGCAAGACAAATGTCTCCTTAATTTAACTAAACCCTTTAAGGAAGCACGTCTCAGGGCTGCAAATTGTTGACGATAGCAGAGCTCCAAAGCAAACAGAGCGTCAAACAAGCAGATCTGACCGCCTAATTCATCCAAAGTGTGCTGAGAAACCATTTGAAAACCCGATCTCTACGTGAGCTCGCTTTGAGCCAACATGGCTGACCCTCACCCTGCAGTCGCATATCAATGGGTGTTTATCTGACATACAGTATTATAGCCCTGATCTTGACCTGCAGCAGGGTTCGATCAGCTGACGACAATGCACAGACACAAATCTTCTGCCAATCAGAAGAAAGAAGATTCCTCTCCTTTTATAAGTAGGAATAACAACAACAACAAATGCAACATCTTACTGCTGATCCTAGACTAAGTTTTCCTCTGTATAATGCATTTGTAAAGTTTGACTAATGGTGGTTCATTTTCTGTCAGAGTTGAAAATGATCTTACTTTTGAACACTTCACTCATGCAGACCACTGTCTTTAGATAAAAGCAGAGTAGAAGTGTCAGAGCAGTAGTTTTTGCCAGAGACAAAGGTATAAACTAATCCCTAGCCAACAGCTGCACAGCATAACGCTGCTACCACCAAGATTCACTATAGGGCAAGTGCTTTAAGGATGATGGGAGTTATTGTTTTTAATCTGTAAAAAAATGCATTGACAACAAACCCCTTCTCAGATAATCAATGAAAAAAAGGGTGATACATCTATAAATCCTATTATGAAATAAAATTAATTGAAAAATAATTTTAAATCTGAATAATTTGGGCTGTTTTTGTATATGTATACAAAAGAAGAAAAAAAAAAAGCTCATAATTATACATTCTCACTTTGTGCCATAAACCTTTCTGGTTGTTGCGCAGTTAGAATGACCAAAATTATTCATATTTTCTAGATGCCAGAAAACTAAGTGTCGAGTGGCATTTAGTTGCTGCAAATCAAACTGCATTTGGAAGTTTGTCAGACGTTAGTAGACAAGTTCAGTGAAAATCTGTTTCAGTTAAAGCTAAGTGTTAGATTACTCAAAGAGGAGAGAGGCTCTCTCTAACCTCGCAGCAACAGCTTCTTATTCATTTGTGACCAAATGAATACATTTGGGTTGAGAATGTCTTGCAAACACTGCTGTGTAGGTTCTGTTTCTAGACCAACAAAAACATTTTCTATATTGTTTTGTGTATAACTTAGGCTTCAGAGTGTATGTCCTAATTAAAGTAGCAGAATCTGATATTTTACACTTGGCCTAGAGACAGATGAGCTGGACTCAGTCAAATTCTCGCTTCTGCTTCAGTCATTATTCTCACTAGTGCTTCTTTGGTTTTCACCATTTTCTGTCCTTGAGTCTTATTTTTCCCCAACGTTAATCCTAAGCTCTATTTTTCCTCCAAGTGCAGTCCCAGATCTCTGCTTCTATGCTTCGTTTCACTGCTGCGTCTAAACCGCTGAGGTGCAAACACAGCTCTCAGTTGCTCTGTCTGCTTTAAACACATGTAAAAATTAATCTCTACAAATAACTCAGAAAAGCTTAAAAGACAACAAAACCCATTGGATCTATATCTGATTTCATTTAGATGAAAAAAGAAACCAAAGTTTGAAGACAAAAAAAAAAAAAAAAAAAAAAAAAAAAACTTGATGAGCTTAAGAAAGCTAGCAGAGCCATTAGAAAAAATACTTTAAAGGATCAGAACGTCTGGATCGTTAGAAGCAAAACAAAAGAAAATTATGAAGCTTTAAATGTAGCTTTTCCATATAGTGCTTCTGTAATTAATTTTTTTTTTAATTTGTCTGATTGATGGCTTCTTATTTAACCATGATCCACGGTACACAAACGCTTTGATTAATCCTTAAATACCAAACCATTTTCAGGAGAAGATCAGAGTCTAATTTCTTTTAGATATTTAATCATCAGGAGGCTGTGTTCAAGGGTGTAAGATGCGTAACGTCAGAATTACCTCCCTTTGTCTGTCTGCAGCTAATTTTATAACAAGCCTGTTAGAGGACTGAAACTCCCCCCCCCCCAGAAAGCAGAGGTTAAAGAAGCGACTGAGTGAGATGAAGCGATGCTGTAGCCGAGCTCGTCTCACAGGTCACCCTGACTCTGGACGTCTGCCACAGCCTCATCTCTAAACTGTCCCTGTGTGCAGCTATCCTGCAACGAGACACTTGGTCTGTAACCTGAACAGCATTACAGACAAACAAATTATCTCCAATCAGACACTCACTTTGACTGCCTGCTCTGCGTTTGGCAAACCAATTGCAGTGAAAATGTCTTGCGTATATTTATGTTTTACTCCTGGTTTTGATTTATCTTCTCAGTCCTGTAGAAAAACTGTGTGCAGCCTTAGGGGTTTCTTTTCTTTTTGCTTCTCTGTTGACTTGTGTATACAATGAGAATAGTCTGAGTTATAACGTTAAAACATTTGACTAATGAGAAAATGAATATTTTTTTTGTTGTAGAATTTTAGCGTCTTGATCGTCCGTCAGAACCACTTGATTGGTGCAGCTATAATCTTATGCAATGCTGTAAAACCTTTTAGATTTTAACAATATTTTAGCTTATCAAACAACTTACGGCATCAAACAAAGACAACATGGTCTGTGTTTGATGACCACAAGAGAAAACAAAAGGAAAGTAATTTTTCTCTAAAAATATTCACCCCAAAGAATTTTGGCCCATTCCTCTTCCTCCCTTTTAATTCTGGACTTTGACTAGGCCACTTCGAAATCTTGACTAGTTTTCTTTTAGACTTTCCAAATTCTCTAGTTTATCAGAGTTAATGATTGATTATGGGGAAAATACTTTGTCATTGGATCTGGTTTTCATCAGTTGTTTCTCCTAATTTACAAACTCAGATGCTTTTTCATGTTAAAACATCTAAGCAGACAAAAATGCAAAAACAGAAGAAACCTGTAAGTACTGGAAAACTATCTGCCGATAGTTTTTACACTATATTTGATTTTCCAAAGAATATATGAATGTAGTTTTATAATTTCAACTTGTCAGATTTTTTTTTTTTGAAAGAGAGGCACATTTCTGCATTTTTTTTTTTTAGGAATCATACCAGAGCAGTGACTCCATCAGACTTTCACATTATTTCTTTAATTTAAATATGCAGTTAACTTTTTGCTTTAAAGCAAACAAGACCTCACTGTTGACACTGTGACTGCAGTCCATGTAATTACAGATTTAAACAATGTGGATAAAACAATTAAGCTCAGGAACTCCATTAATAATGGCACATGACTGCAGAGTAATAGCAGACAGATTAATATGTATGTGGTAACAAATAGCTTCTTTGTTTACAATTTCCTACATTTGTATAGTGTGTCTAGGATTACCGCTAGATGATATCTCAAATGTAATGAATTTTCTATATTTTGAATCCAAAATGTTTGCCACAGTTAATCCAAAAAAGGTTAAACAGACTTTAACGAGATAATTATGATAGTGTAAGCAGGTCTGCAACAGCTGCAGGAACGGTTTTCAGGTCAGTCTGTGATGTGGTTTCTCTGGACATCATCCATGTGACTAGGATCTTGAATCCAGGGTCCTTATTTGCCAGTCTTCTGCAACTTTTAGATAAGTTTCTGTATCAACACAGCTGAGTTAAATGATGGTGTCATGAGCCCATGATTTGAGGAGTAAAAGGTGCAGAACAAATCCAAAACCTGTGCACCAATAACAGTTCAGAGCCAAAATCAGAGTGACTCAGTTTGTGGACAAGGAACAGGCAATGATCAGGAGTTAGAAAATAACAAGTCAGGTATACAATAAGAACCTTGCTCATTTGACAACAAGATAACAACAGCCAAACTCACAGAGTGAGAGTTTATATAGACAGCAGGACAGGTGAGAACAATCAGCACCCAGCAGGGGCAGAGCCACAGGTGAGAGTAATGAGTTAATCAGCACGTAAGAACGGGGTAGAGGAGCATCATAAATCATGGCAGGAAATTGTGACAATCACTCACTTTAATCAGATACAGCTTTTTAAAGCATAAAATGCATAAAAAGAAGAGCTGCAACTTTATTTTAAAGATCTACAAAACTTTTCACATAGCTTGTAAAGTTTATATGTTTTAGAATCTACAAACTTCCGTGTGCATATCCAGCTTGGATTTCCTGTTTATTTCATTAACCTGTTCATAAAACTTGTAGGTGATCTTGCACTTAGTGCTTTACAGCGGAAACTCAAAGTCTACACACTTTTGAAAATGTGTGTGTAGAGAGGACCATGATAGTAATTTTAAAACTTTTTTCCACATTCATATTGAAATGTATCTTTTGTAATTCAACTAAAGAAATCTAATTTGTTCTTCACATTCTTTATACAGTGTCTGTCTCTATTTTGATTATATCATTTTCCTGTTTTCTTCTTGAGAAAATTGATAATTTAGAAAGAAGAACAACAACAAAAAAATACTTCATAAACGTTCTAAGAAGTTGCTAAGACTGGCTGACTAAATCAATGGGGAACTGACTAAACCATGTGCACTGATAGAGGAACGTACTTCAAAACAGGAACTTCTGAAAGAGGAGAAAGAGTGCTGAGAGTAAAAAAATATCAGAAAGCAGAAGCTGTTATGGAAACAATCATGACACAAACAGCCATTCTGTAAACTTTTATAATTTTGTGGTGATCTCATAATTTTTCCTGCATTTTTACATGCCACCAAAAGAGTGCATTCTGATTATCAGCTGACTTTTAAATGTAGCCTAATTGCCTATTAATAAGAATAAGACACGAAGCAATCGTTTGCTTTGTTGTCCTTGTCGAGTCACAATCAGACTGCCCTCTACTGGAAGAAACATGTAAATGCAATTTGCAGAATTTCAGAAGGGGGATTGTTGGTGCACGCTGACTGTGACTGTTCTCTCATTAAATTATCAGACAACTTTAAAGAGATTTAAAAAAAAAAAAAAAAAAGTTTAAACTTATTATGAATTCACCACCTGAGGACCCCAGAACCGAAATGGGTCCTCATGGCAACTTCTGAGGCAAGAGCTTTGCCTGTGTTGATGACAATGGCATGAGTTTACCTGAGGATGAATGGTTTGGATCAGTGTTAAGATCTTCTCCTATATACCTTACATCTCATCACAGTTTAAATGTAACACATGAACTGCATGCATTGGGCACTGATATCAAATGTGTCTATTTAGCTGCTCACTGATTTAAGCGATCGGTGAACAGCTGTACGAACTCAGACATTTACATCAAAGTTAAGGGTTCAACACTGACAAACATCAACAAAAATGAGTCAGAGACTGTGTTTGTGGGCATAAACATCCTGTTGAAAAGGGTCGAGTTGAATGAAAATGACATTGAGACAATATTGATCGTATATCTCACTGCCCTTTCTAATGAAGCATTTTGTAGCCTGAAGCTGGGAATAAATTGCATTTGACAGAAGTGTCACGCTCATCGGTGGAACTTGTTGAACACACTGACACAAATAACTGCACAAAGTGCACGCATTCAGCTGGGTGCTCTGTCCAGCCTCTGTTACAGTTTATTGTCGAAATCAGGATATGGATAAGAGTGATTTTTTTTTCTTGACTTTAATGAGAACAAGACATAAATGTTGTTCATATTTAGAGGCACCAGCAGTAACTGCTGTGTGCACAGTTAGTCCCCTGCATTAAGGTGAGAAAGTACGGATCACAAATTTGGGAAATTAGAGGAATCCTACAATAAAACCTGACAGTAAAGAATTAATCTCAGTGGTAAACCTCTATTTTTTCCAGTTGCTTTGTCAAAAAATGAGACTATTCTGCTCAAAAACTGCCTGCAGGCTGTCATAGTTTCTTTGATGGCCTTATTCCTCAATTTATGTCATGCACTTTATTTATTTATTTATTTATTTATTTTTTTAAGAATCAGGCTTCAGAAGCTCAAAGTCAAGTAGTGGAAAACACCTCTTGATGTTTAAACTCAAGTAAACTTGAGCACATTTCTCCAATTTTGAGTTTCCCCCACTGGCTTCCAGTATGTGAGCAAATTCTTTTATTTGTTTTTTTTTTTATGTCTCTTAATAATGTTGCTTCTGTTAATCTGTCTATACTGCAGCACCCATATGTTGTGTCTGGATGACTCAGACCAGTAGACCGGCTGCTTGTTGTGGTTTCAAAGACATGATGAAAACTGAATGAAGAAAGGGCTTTTTCTTTTGCAACACCTAAACAATGGAAAACTTTTATTGTCTTTTTAATATCATTTTAAGACACACTTGTGCTCCATGGCCTTGAACCAAATTTTATTTTTATTTTTTTTTGTCTTCTGACTTGTGTTTGCCTTTTATTTTGGGTTTCATTGTACGGTACATTGGTAAGCCTTGCTATTGTTTTTAAAGTTCTTAATCAAGCAAGTAGTTAGGTTACAATTGATGATTAAGGGCTGTTTTGCAGCCATGGGAACAAAGTGCCCTGCAGTCATTCAATCAACCACAAACTCCTCTTTACATTTAAGGAATCTAGATTGAAATGTGAGGCAATCTGACAACTGATATTTCGACCGAACTGGGTCATCAATGGAACAATGATTCCAAAACTTGCAGCAAATGTGCAGCAAAATGGCTAAAAAATAGAAAAGAATCAAGGTTTCAATGACCCAGTCGAAGTCCAGACATTAACTTCGCTTTGCAGGATCTTACGAGAGCAGCGTGGAAACGGTTGTCTGCAAATATCAATGAACTGAAGCAACATTGAAGCGACAAGATTGGGCCTAAATCTTTGTCCAATGTCAGACAGAAACTGAATTCCTCAGAGTCACTGCTGTTAAAGAGGATTTCTTCAAACTGATGAATTTTATTTGGAATTAGTTAAACTTCCCTGCTCTCCCTTTTAGAGAACAAAATCTCCTTGGGAGCCATCAACCTCATCAGATCAAACGATCAATGTCATTCAACCAGTATTGATGAGGAGAGAAAAGTTAGTCATAGCGGTGATCATAGCATCAGTTCTAGCATGTTTCCACCCACTAATCAATTATTGCAGCAATGTCTGTGCAGTTCTTCACACAGCTGGGCTCCAGGAGTCAGAAGTCCAACTGCGGTGAGGACAGGGAAGACAGAAGATGATGGCTCAAAGGGCTGATCTCATCCATGCTGGGATGTTGCTTCTGACCATGTGGCTGCAGGTGGAGGTGGCTGCTGCAGGTAAGCCACAACTTAAAAAAAATACCATGAGCAGAGCTTGACTGGACAAAACTGGGTGATATTGCAAGTGGGAATGTCATGAGATGTAAGAAATAAAATTAAACGGCGATAGAGGTGGGGGGAAATGAGAAATTTTACTTATTTTTTCGACTGAATGTAGAGTAATTGGACTTTGGGTCTTCATAATCCAACACAAGAGATCCTATAATGGCAATCGTATTAAACACATTTAGAAAAAGATGTTAGAGCAATCATCTATAAGGAGACCTGAAAAAGTAGCTCTGATTTCTGTGATTTATTTATTTATTTATTTTTAACTCTATTTATAAAAGAATTTCTGCAGTCTGTGGGTTGACTCACCGGAACCTCACAGCCGGTGGGTGAGTTCACAATAAGTTGTGTCTGCATGACGCTTGGGGGAAGGAAGTGTCAAACATGTATGAGAATCAGAAAGAGGAAATTGGGTTTTTCTTGACAAAAATCTATTCTGAAATCCCGGCAGCTACAGAAACGGCGCAGCCCAACAGAGGAAAGGCTGCAGGAGGTGGTGCACTGAGACAAAGATTTAATTAAACATGACCCACAATCCTTCATTATCCACACAGCAAGTGCAGCTGGGCTGATCAATGCCATGGATTTTCATGATACTGTCCCACTATCTGCCCCAGTAAATAGTCACAGACAACTTGTTGGCAAGCTCTGAATGCGAGCTATATTCTGAGCGTGACATGCACTAACTTCTCCAGTTCCTCCATTTCCATTTTTTTTTGTCTTCCCTCTTTGGAAGCAGGTCTGGTGAAAGCTGACCTCGCCCAGGAAGGAGGCGGTGATGGCAACACCATCAGCCACTCCCAAACCCTGTTGCAGAGGCTGGAGGCCCTGCTGATTCAGGGCAACGGAAGTGACGTCTCTCTCCGTGTGGAGACACCCAATGCTGATGAGGTGAAGGTGATCCAGGCTCACTCCCTGGTGCTCTCCCTGCAGAGCTCGGTGTTCGAGGAGATGCTGCTGAGCCGCAACAGCAGCACTGTGGTGCTGAGAGAGAGCTCCGACTGTGCCACTGTGTTTGACAAGTTCATCAGGTGAGGCTGGAGCTGTGAATCCCCACCATTAAAGTCAGACTGAGCTATCTTGCCACCTAGAGGGTTGTTCCATGCCCTACACCTAAGACAAATCAAAACCTGTGGTCAGTCAAGCAGAAAATTGATGTGTGAGGGAAACTGTTGAGCTGGCCATAGAAAACCTCTGTGTTGCAGGTAGAAGGAGTCCGGACAAAGACACTCAATATAATCAATACAGAAAAACATCTCTCTATTTCTCATGAGCTAATGAGGTTCTTGAACACCTTAATCTTTGTTTATTCTGGACTGAAAAAGAAAACACCTTTAGCAAACCGAGCCCTTTTATCTGTGTTTGCATCTCTTATCCACATGCAAACATCACTTAGTTAAGATGAACATAGCATAATTTTCTGACCTACTGTTTTGGTATTTTAATGGAAACTGAGATTCTGGGAAACGGTTACGTAGAATACCACATCGCAGATACTGAGCATTACTTAGCGCACGGCATACCAACAGAAATTTTAATGTTTTTGACAGTTCTTTTCATTAACCTGACAATATTTGTTACTGCCGGTATTGTTTAAAGTTTGATAAAGACATGATAGTCACTGTCAAAAAACAAACAACAACAAAATAAAGGTTGTTAAACTTGCACATTTTCAGAACTTGGAGTACATTTCACGTTACTATTTTTCAGATCTTACAGGTTACTATTAGTAACCAGGTTGTATTATAATGTGATGTACCGAGTCCATCAAAAACAAGCAATCAGTGCCAGGAGGAAGGTTTTAGTGCTGTCAATCAAGTTTTTTTTTACTTTGATAACTAGCCTTAGCATTCATGTTAGGCTCTGTTTTTGGGAAGGAGTTGTAGCATAGCAGAGAGCAAGGAGAAGGGTTTGAGCAGCACATACATAGTATGTTCAAGAACATTACACATTACCTTCCTGAAATGTACAAGCTACTTTCCCAAGGCTCTTAAGTTACTTTTTGGAACTTGATTGCTATGTTCTGGTGCAGTATTATGCATAATGTCCCATACATCAATAAAAATGTCCAAAACAGAGCTAAAAATTTGTTACTCAGTCAAAAAAAAAAAAAGCTCCAGAAGTTTTAGGTATCCTCTACATTTTGTTCTCTGCAAAATCAGACAACAGTGTAAAGCTGCTAGATTTCTCTCTTATATTGAAAACCACATGATTACTGAGGATTTTACACTGTAAGACACAATTATAGCTTCTTTGATAGCTTTGGAGCTGACTTCCTATAATGATTAAGTAAGCAAAGGTAAGCTATTCAAAACGTTCAAAGGGTTTAAATATGTACTCAGAAATTATTTTAATTAATAGTAATTGAAATACCTTAAATAACAATGTCATTAGCAGGTCTTTGCATCTTCAGCTCACAGTTCTGTTGAACGTTTCTCTGAACAGACTATTCATTACCTGTCCTTCAATAAATTTTGAAAGAAACATTTATGCGAGTAAGATTTGGTTGTTTTCTGGGTAACATTTGAAGATGTAAACCTGTTATCCCCTTTTCTTTGTGCAGGTATCTGTATTGTGGAGAGATTTCTCTTCGTCTTGACCAGGCCACACCTCTGCACAAGTTGGCCACCAAGTACAAAGTGCAGAGCCTCCAGCAGGGTGTCACCAACTACATGACCCAGAATTTGGCCAGAGACTCGCCTTCAGGTCATGTGGCAGGCTGGTATGAATATGCCCTGCAGGCAGGGGATATTGTTCTGAGGGATAGCTGTCTGCAGTACTTGGCTTGGAACCTGTCATCTGTGCTGCAGAGTGGGGAGTGGGTGTCTATCAGCAGTCAGTTGCTTATGACTCTGCTTCAGCGCTCTGATCTCGTCCTGCAGAGTGAGATGGAGCTCTTTGCAGCTCTAGAGGCCTGGATTATCCAGAATGAGCCTGATGGTTTGACGGCAGAGAACACATTAAGAGCCATGCGTTATGCTATGATGCCTCCTAGGGAGCTCTTCCGCCTGCAGACCCAGTCAACAGTCCTGGCTCGTTATCAGGAGTCAGTCCGTGACCTGCTGTACATGTCCTACCAGTTTCACTCAGCCTCGCCACTGCAGATGGCAAAATACTTTGACGTGAATTGTAGCCTCTTTGTCCCAAGAAACTATTTGTCTGCAGTGTGGGGTTCACCTTGGATAATCAACAATCCGACCCGGGACGACCGCAGCACCAGCTTCCAAACTCAACTGGGGCCCAGCAGCCATGATGCCAGCAAACGAGTTACCTGGAATGCCCTGTTCTCACCACGCTGGTTACCTCTCAGCATGAGGCCCATGTACACAGAGAGCGGCGCCATGCAGCCAACACGTGTGGAAGGAGGGCGCCCTCGCATCATCATCACGCCAGCAACATCCAGCGCGGATTTTGCAGGAGTGAACTTCCAAAAGACAGTACTTGTGATGGCTCAGCAGCACGGTAAGCTAGTCGTGAAGCATGTCTACAACTTCCACCAGAGCACCGAGGAAAACGGTGACTTCTTGGCCGAAGCCAATCTGTACAGGCGCACCTCTGAATACCTCATCGACAGCTCCCTCTTTCTCCACGTTGTGGTGAAACCACTTTACCAAACCCTCATAACCACCAAGAACTGAGTACCAGCCCTCACTCATATCTGAATCCTCCTAGCTTTGTCTCTTGTTTGTCTTTTCACATAAAATTACTGTTTTCACTTGGCAACTAAGATTTTCAGTGTTCCGTCTTGTGGCAAGGTTCATGAGGGAGATCATGAACACATGTCGTAGCTTGGTGCTATTCTCAGTTCTTGTACTGTCAAAACAAATCACGTCAACAAATCCATCCAAACTGCTTAAAAGCCTTAAAAAAGACACATATGTGGATTGAAAACTAAAAAAAAGATTTTTTTTCACGATTTTGTTGTAAATTATTGACAGTGTATTTGACAATAAGAAGAACAAAGAACATTCAGCAGTTTTCTTTCATCTAAATGTTATTTTTTCAGGTGCTATTTTCAGTAAATTTATGAGCCCAGAGGAAAAAAAAAAACTTTTTATGTTAATGGGTCATAACTAGGTTGTATCAGAAAATACATTTCTGATCAATAAATTATTAAATAATTGCTCTCTGAGCACCAAATCCTTAGCCTAAAAACTAGATTGTGACTTTTCAATCTTTATTTCTTTCCTGTATGAATCTGTTGATGTCCCAACACGTGTTCACTTAGTTCATTAAATTTATTGTTGCTTATATGATTCATGTTACCTACTAATAAAGACTTTTACAGTTTTGTGTGTCTTTGTGATTCGCGAAAATACAGTGCTTTGCAAAAGTATTCGTACCTGACCGAATTACTGTGAAGTGGAAGAAAAATGGATTTGTACTAACAAATGAGAATCTAAAATATTATATTACAAGCAGTGTGTTTTAAAAGAAAAAAACAAAACAAACAAACATAACAATAGATTATAACAACATGATGAAGGAAATTAAGGTTAAAGAAATATATTAGAATATTTTTTTTCTGATAGATAAAAACAAATGAGCAAAGTATTTTGTTCCTTTTGATCTTTTTCATGTAAGGATAATGAAAATTCACGGGCCAACACCTTCATTGATAAATTGGCCAAACAAATTTTCTTTGATCGAAACCAAACAAAGGCTACAAATTCTTCACTGAAGACACCTGTTTGAATATGAAGTTTCTTTAGTCTCTAAAACAAATATGGTTTGCAAATAAATTTTCTTTGATTGAAACCGAACAAAGGCTACAAATTCTTCACTGATGACACCTGTTTGACTATGAAGGTACGTATTTTTGTCTTGTCTTGCCGTTAATTGCTATTATGTTAGCCAGCTAACATAAAAGACTAGCTAGCTAACGGTTTATTTTTTAGCTAACAAATAAATGTGTTAACAAATAAATTTATTAGCTAGCTAACATCATGCGGCATTTCTGTTTTGAAAATAAAACGTTTTCAGACTCTAATCTTGATTAGCTTCTTATAGTACCTATAAACCTGGGTTGCCACCAGTCACGTAAAATACACGCCAACAAAAAAAGTGTTTCACCCATGACATCAATGCCCATAAATGGTAAGAGGGGAGACATGGAGCATGAATATTTATGAAAGGATTTATTTCTTTCAAATACTTGTTCACGTCTGAGTTTATCAAAATTATATTCTGATAATAATGATATAAGTTTAATACAGTGAATAATATCTATTTACTAGTTTCAAAAGGATTCATTCTATAAATAAACTATATTACTCTTTTTTTATTTTACATGTAACAGTCGTATACGAACCTAAAAAAATATAAAACCACCTATTTTTTTTCTTTTTAGGTGATCCCCCCCCCTTGATTCAATCTGTTTAATTTAAAATTAAATAATCCGTTTTTAATCCGTTTTTGTTTTCCAAGCAGATTACACTTGTAAAGTGAACTACAATTGAGAAAACGTGATTGTTGTGAAACGCAGCCAGCGAAAGCTTCGCGCCGTTTAAATCCCGCGACTCAGTTTCCCACAATCCTCTGCGGTCCAAGCAGGAAGAACGTTGTCTCGCAGGGGCTCACTCTGATCCAAGTTAGGAGCTTTCAGCTGCCAGCCTTGGCCCATCATGTAAGTGCTGCGGAGAATTCTTTGCAGCGCATTTGCAAAATTACCCGCTTTCCCGACGCCTGCGCGGGCTGTGCATCCGTACCCGCGCCCCGTGCACGGACACGCACGGCTCGGACCCAAGAAGGCTCCAGGTGCATGAAGATCGAGGCTTGTATTTTGCATCTTTGTTGCAAAGCAAGCCGCCGAAGCTCCAGTACGAGGGCGATGGAGGGAGGGAGCGAGAAAGAAGGCAAAGTCTTTTGTGCTTCCCCTCCCCCTCATCAAAGCAGAGGGGAAATGCCTCAGCCAAAGGGAGGTAAGAAAATGAAGCCGATCTGTGCAAAACTAGCCACATGCAATCACAGCTGCAAGGTTCGCAACGTGCAAGGCTGCAGCCCGAGCACGGTCGGTGCATTTTAAAGTTACAAGGCTTAGGAGGGTCAGTTGCATTTCCTGTTTGAGATCTTCCCCTTTGCACAGTTCCTGGTAAGACGATGCTGTGTGTTCTCATACTGACGCTAATAGCAGCGCACAGACTGGGGATGTTGGCCACAGTCACGAGAAAAGACAAGGACGCTTGAACTCTTTATAATCAACTCTGCACGAGTTGATGCACGCTGCTCAAGGTAAATCCTAAGTGCCATGTCACGTCCAGGGCCAAAAAGTGTGCAGCTTTGGTGCAGGAGAGCGGCACACTCTGCAGCTGTCAGTGCTCAGATCTGTCTCTGCTTCTTGGAGACAAAATAATAATAATAATTTTAAAAAAATCTATAAATAGAAAACGAGCTTCAAGGAGGTGGAGAGCTGAAGAGCTGCATAGTCTTTTAAAAGTCTGCAGGGAAAGAGTGTCAGCTGCTGCTTTTGTCCAGAAACTGGATATGAGTGAAACACCTGGGTGTCCACTGATGTGCAGCATGCTCAGCACACTTTGACCCCGAGCTCAGGCAGCATGCAGTAACGCCTGGGCCCTGCAGCCGCCCAGCTCTTCAGGATCTACGGTGCAGGCAGTTTGCATGTAGTTCTTGGTGGGGGGGATCAGCTGCAGTAAATGCAGCTCAGGTCTTCTTTTTTTTTTGTTGTTGCTCTTCCTCCCCTCTCTGTTTCCCAGAAGTCCAAAGTGAGGCTGGTTTATTGCACAACTTGCAGAGCACACACAGATCACACACTCCAACTGCAACAGGCTGGGTGGGAGAGGGGTGGTTGTACAGG
Organism: Poecilia formosa; assembly: GCF_000485575.1. Classification (NCBI taxonomy): domain Eukaryota; kingdom Metazoa; phylum Chordata; class Actinopteri; order Cyprinodontiformes; family Poeciliidae; genus Poecilia; species Poecilia formosa. The sequence continues at coordinate 758,905 of NW_006799946.1, forward strand.
TAGAAGGGAGAAAGTCCCGGATGACCAGGGCCTGTTTATCGGCTACAGTCGAGTGTCCACCCACCTACACAGAGGAACTGTCTTGTTGCATCCGGCTCATCCTGTGATGAATAATGCACACGCTTTATTTATGTTCTGTACATGAATGAGTCGGTCAGGGGCTTTCCTGAGAGCAGAAGTGGGTTTCGGTTGTCACTCGCTGACGTCGCTTGGTGCACGAGGCCGCTGTCATGCAGCCGCCTAATCTCTCACTTCAGATTTTTCTTTTAATTCAGATTTCGTTTGCAGGTTTCTGAAACAACAAAATGGTGCTTGCGCTGAATGAAAATTGCTTCCACTGGTCACCTTTAGGCCAAACGGCTGCAGATGTGAGACATTAACGGTCCCCAGCGATGAAAAGAGTTGGTCTGAGCAAAATACGCTGAAAGATTTGCTGTCTGCAGCCCCTCCAGTGTGAGGAATTTCTTGCTTTTCTTTGTTTGAGTAACTTTAAATGCTTCATACTCTTTAAATGGTGGGTTTTCTTGCAGGTTCATAGCTTTAATTTCAGTGGAAGCAGTTTGACTGAGCTGTTACTGCTTTGCAGGTTGTCAGCAGATTCTGATTGAAGCTAAATGTAAAGTCCTGGTCAAACATTCAGGCAAAATATCAGAATTAGCTGGATTAAGAAATAAATTGTTTTTTGAACGTCCTTTTTGCCATGTTAAGGCAGTTGTTCATTATTTCATCCAGCTGGTAATCAGGACGAGCAATATGGACATTAGTGTTGGAAATGCAGATGTTTTGCCTCACAAAGATGATAGGTCAAACCATCATCTTGTGATGGTTTGACCTATCATCTTGTGATGTTATCTAAAAAATCTTTAGCTAGCATTGTTATTATTTAGAGGCATTCTGACCTTAGTTTGCTAGATCCTTTGTTCAATGTTCTTTTAAAAAGTTTATGCGAACCATGAGCTATAGAGAATCCTGCATCAAATACAATTATTTTTATTAGGATGCTAATTTAAAGATGCTTATATAAATAATAGCTAAGATTTTTTTACACTGATTTGTATTTAAAATGAAATTTGACCAATTAGTAGTTTTTGACTTATTAAATATACCCTCATTAAAATGAACTATTTTGCTACTTTTCTTGACCCTTGACAAGTTTAAAATTAAAGTGAACTGGAGCTCTGGTTTTAAACCTGGTCCAAATATGAATTAAAGCACCAAATTAGTATTTTATAAAGGTACAAAGATCACTAATGGTGCTGTCGTAACTGCTTGTGGTGCATTATCAAAGAATGCAAAAAAATTACAACTGAGTGACATTATGGACCTATTCTAGTTCAGATCAGTATCCAAAACCAAAAAAATCTTGGTGTATTCCACCCATCCCATACACTACAGTTGAATATCCTCCCTTTGTAGAACTTTTTTATTTTTATTATTTATTTTATTTTATTTTATTTGTTTAAATCTTTTAGTTTGCTGTTGTGGGAATGTATGATAACTCCCACTACTTGTTACAAATGAATTGCCATTTGGGGACTTGATAAATTGGAGTAAAAAAATAAAATCTACGTAGTGTTGGATATTTTGGTTGAAATAGAGCTGATTTATAGTCCTTATGCCAAAACAGCAGTAACATGTCTCCATACCACACTGCAGAAGTCATCGTTTGGCTTCATGATTTGTTGAACCTACAGGTAATAAAACTCGATGACTATTCATCCAGTTAAAGATTAATGTTTTGTAGTTGAAGGCCTTAAACGTTGTAAAAAGTGAGGAATTTGAGTCTGGAAAATGTGAAGGAAGCCTAAAAACCGAGATGAATTAGATATGCTAACAGTCGAGTCTCTCTGGGATTGTTTGCGGTATTCCTACAGTAGTTTTGCTCCACCTTTACATGCCGCCGTTCAGTTCTGCTTTTGTAAACTCCTATATTTGAGAGACTGAATTCTCAAGAATCAGGGGATTGTCTTTGTGCATTCAAGGTTTTGTGAGCACAGAAAGCCTTGAATGTTGGGCAGCCAACATGTGTTTTAGTACCTCATAAGAAAAATTTGCTCATCAAACTAAAGCCTCCATGGCTGAATGGCTGATTTGTGCTCAGCAGATTCATGAGTCACCAGATGGCTCACCTGTGTGACAGCTCTATGGCTTTTTGCAGTCGTTTTAGACTTAATGAAGGGGTAGCATATCTTTTTAAGCTTCCTCCTTATGCTTGTGCTCATCACTCATGGAGACTAATTTTAGGATTCAGTGGTATCATTTGACCGCTTCATCTCATCTGTCATAGAAGGCAAATAAAACTACAGCTTTGTTAAGAAAATATTGATAAATTGTGCACTTTGAGTGCCATACTTAAAAGTAATGCCTCAGAAAAATGGAGAGCATAAGCCTGTAGGTTTCATACAATCGTTACTGGGGATTGCTGTGCCTTTGCATATCCCTTAAATTTTTTTTACATGTCACATTGCAACTACAGATTTCGATGTATTTTACTGGCACTTAATGTTTTGGAGCAGGATAAAGTAGTGGCTAATTGTAAAGTGGAAGGAAACTCATTCAGGGTTTTCAAAAGTTTTTATGATCTAAAATACAAAAAAAATGTTTTGGCCATTCTGAAATACTTTGTAAATTCACTTTTTTTGCCACAGTTACAGCTTCAGATGTCATTAAGAGACACAATTTTTTGTGTCGAGTATCAACTTCAACTCCCAACAGAATCTTAGTTCATTGAATGGTTCAGTAAAAGTTGAGACATACAAACACATGAATATGCTTTGATCGAATCTAGGGGTCCGTAACCTGTTGCACCAGAGCCTCACTTAGCTCTTTAATCTCTCCAAAGAGCCTCTTAATGACTTTGTCCAACACTGATACAGAGCTGACTAGTGTTTTTAAATGGGCAAGTAATAAAATGGCTGATTATAGCAGGTCTTCTATGTATTTTTGCTGAAAGGTCTACATAAAACAACTTTAATAGGACAAGACTTTTTTTTGTCCATTTAGTATGCTTTTTTTTTCCCCAATCAAGAAAATGTTTTCAACTCTTTCTTTGTAAGATAAAAGTTTTATCTTTAAAACCTAATCATAGAAACAAAATTATTGTTTTCTACCCACAGAAGATTCATAGAGGGCAGATATAAAACTTGATAAACAATTTTACGTACAGTTCACTCCAAAACTATTCACACCCGTGGTAGTTTCAGTTTCAGCATTTATTTTCATTCATTTAAAAACAAAAAAAAAGTCAGTTGGTAAAATGAAATAAATATTCCAGCGTTATGAATAATTTTGACTTCTTTTGTATGTTTTCCAGATTTCAGTTTCACTTCTTACCTTCCACTTCACAATTATGCATTGACTAGTGATGGTCTATTAAATGAAACAAGTTCAAGTGTGTCCTTTTGGTGCATCTGTGATGTATTTCCCATGTCTTGAGAACTGGTCACTCAAAAGCAAGACTCAATCAAGCTTTGGGTGCCATCTGTTTTTGTTTTTAACTACAGAAATGTGGCTCTGAATCGGATTGGGTCTCATGAGGAATGATTGCACTGCAAAACCAAATATTCTCCCTGGCACAATTATGTTGTGTGATAACTTTATTTCTGGACTGATTTTAGCAAAACTCATCAGGACATGAAACATCAAAACTGCGCTTGCATCACCTCTAGGTGTACCTGTTAAATATTGGGTAAAAACTGCGTGTGCTGGATTGCCTCTTTAACAGTTTAGTTTTACCTCAAGCTCTGTGCACAACAGCTGCCTCCTCCTGCAGCCCCAGTCTTGCACAATCACCGTGTTTGTCTGGCTATTTCAGCTGTTTTCACCAAATTTGCTGTTTTGATGGCCGTTGATGATGACTGTTGTTTAGTTGAGTGTAGTTCAAATGATCAACCACATCCAGACAAGAAATAATTGCTTCTTATTGTAGCAGGGAACAAAAAGGTGCCTCTGTGACTGTGTGTGCAAGGCTGAAAGGGAGAGAGAGGCATAAATTCAGGTGTTGTCGAGGTTGGCAGCAGGTTTCAGATTCTTGTTGCTGAGATGAGGCGGAGGGTGAAGATCAGGGGAGGTGGAGTGTTGCACCTTACTAGGCCAAAAGAGTGCAAGTGAAGAGATGCAAATTAAGTGATAAATGTAGCTGCTGCATCTGTGCTGCTAAATTGAGACCGGAATGAATGATGCTTCTTTGTGTTGGTTTTCTTTCTTCCAACTCAAAGCTGTACATTTTTTTGAGCATAAGTTTTTCTTCTACATGATTCACATGTTTAAAAAAATAAAAAATAGTAGAAATTCAGGTTCCTGACTTCGTCCATCAAGCCATCCGCTTCCCCTCCCACTGCCCGATCTTCCCTGACCCTCTCCAACACCTAGACAGCCTTATATGCAGAAACTCTCTCCAGCTTCCTCCTGGTGGATCTTAATGTGCTGCCAGGCAAGAAGTGATGTATAGTCCCTCCAATAAGTTTGTGGAGCTGCCATGCGATCTCTTCCCAGTACGTACCTGCTGATATACATGGAAAACCTCCACCTGGGGCCATCGAGGAAGTATTCTGATGAGATCTTTCAATGATTTTTCAGCAGACTTTTGTTTCATTGGGGAAAAGATGCTGTGCTATTGCAAACAAGACGACAGTTAGATGACACTCTATATACCCTGGTTACTCTGTGAAAGAAGCTAATTTCAGCTGCTTTCATCCAGCTGAAATTTTATCTTTATATTTAGATCTTTATCTCCTCTACATCTACCTTGTACATTGTGCATCTAGAGAGTCTTTCTCTTTTGGCTAAGAGCCTTCTTCTGCTTGATAGATTGATCATTTCTGCAGATTCGCCTTGATCCATCTAGTCCTCTCCTAATTAATTGTGCTGTCCTACATATGTGTGAGGAAAACGCATACATTCTTAAGCTCCTCTGCCTTGGACTGAAATTTGCAATCAGCAGTTCTTCACTCTAACATGTCTTTTTTCCCCCCTCCAATTAGCACCTCAGTAAAAGCCAAAAATCAGTTGCACAATAAAAAAGAAACACTGTCTTGTTTTCTCAAGGAATCAGTAGCTGGTTTAGGTAGACAAACCTTCAAAAGCAGGCTATAAAAACAATGTTAATATAATTTTATAATGCCTTTTGTAGGTTAGAAGCTAAAAATGGTAGAGACAAGATTCAAAAAGCTGAGGACACACTCTCCCAGTCTCGACATATTTAGAAAAGAGGCATATTGTTTCTTACACAGGGTATTATGTAAAATTGACTCTTTTAAGCTACATCATGTTATAATCTTATTCTCTCATCAAAAACATACTTGGAGTGTCGTTTTGATTCTTTCATGCATATTTAAGAAATCCTTGAATTTCTGTCAGACATTTGGGGCTGTGCAAATAAACATTAGGGTTATATGATGGATGGTATTTTTCTATTTGGAAATGTTTTTCATTGAGATATGTCAATTAAGTCCCAATTCAGATTATGGTCAGTATGCAGCTGTTTGGTTTATTTCAGTAAGACCCTTCAGTACTTACTGTATTTCAGGCTTAAATATTCGAGTATATGTATGTGTTTCAGTTCTGCTATGCTAATAATTACCTAGGTAGTATTTTGCGTTATGCTCCTTGCTTTTGTGGGTTTGTGAATAGTTACATATAAAGCTGTAAAAAAGAAAAAGAAAGTCTGCTCCCAGCTGATGTCACCTCCCAGCCTCTCTCTTTTTTTTTTATTTATCTGTCAGCAGAAAGCATTTGCAGTTGGGTTGGAGATAAAATCCTACTTCCTGGCTGCGTCCAGATCTGCTTAAAAAAATCAAACATGCTTGTTTGACTGCAGCTGAGTTTGAGTCAGATCATTTTTCCTTTTTGCACTTGCAGACTTCAGTCTTCTTCCAGTCTCAGACTAACAGCTTTTTGTGCTGACTCGTCCTTCCGACTGACCACAACCAGTATAGATTGGCGCAACCTTCCCCAAATGGGAATCTGGGGTAAATTCGGGGAAAAAAGAAAAGTGTTGCATGGCCCCAGCTTAAGGTGTCCCAAAGTGTTAAATTATAACCAACTGTGAGGCAACCTTGTTTTCTCCATAAAGGAAAGACAGTGTTCTAGTGTTATGGAAAAACATGTAACCTAAACCAGCCACGAACGTGAGCATCTGTTGATTTCAAAGCAGTCGTCTGAATGAGTGAGTAAGCCATAATTTCAGGCTGCAGTGAAGTGACTCAGTCTGTAAAGTGTTTTTCATGCGAAGGCTGGATTGTTGATCATCATGGAGATGAAGACACTTTGTGTTCCTCACGCCTGCATAAAGTAATCAATGAAATGGGCTTTAGTATTTTTAATAAAAGGTGAGTTGAAAAAAAACAGTTGGTTTTTAAATGCACTCAGCTGTGACTTGAAAAAGCAATATCTGACTGACCTTTGGTTGGGTCAAGATTGCTCTTTTACTAGTAGTTTAGTTTTATTTAACTGAAATGTACAATATCTGCAGGAAAATAAGTCGCATTTCTCATTCAATGTATCACATTAGTTTTCAGCTACTAGATCTGATAGGAGGCTAATCACATTAGTTTGCTTTTAGTTTTATGGTGTTAAGTTCACATCTAAATGCATCTGAATGTGTGGTGCAGTACATGTTTATGAAGCCATGGTACTTTTGGACAAAGAGGGCTTTCAAGTGAACACACTCTTTTAAAGTTTCACACACAGAAATGCAAATGTGGGGCTTGTGAAGATTCACTTTCTCAACTGATTCAATTTATCTTCCATCAAAAAACACTTTTGCCTGGGGATGATTGGTGCAGATGCAGAATGAAGGGCTCATTTAGTTGAAAGTGTGTCTAAGTTTTGATTCTAGCAGAGAACCGAAATGTTGTAGGTTCCTTCTTGTTGCATTTTACTCACACGTTTAGTTTCTCTAAAACAGCCGGTTTGGATTTGAAATCAGATCCCAGCAACTCCTTCAGATGTTCTTCCTGGTAATCGGCAGAACCTTCTGTGCTAGTCATTTTGATCTGACTGCAAAGGAACTGTAGCATGAGCCAATGACGACATGATTCCCAAAAGAGCATCCAGCAGCTGTAACCTAAAGGAGCTGCCATCTTTGGAAGTGTAGAGTATCTCACAAACTGCCAGAGTCGGAGGGGGCAAACGACCGAGGGCGCTGGCTGGAGTTATTTTCAAATCCTGCTCTGCCAATAGCCTCCCTCCCCTCTCTGTTCCTGTATTTTTCCCCCGTCCCTTCTTGAGTCCGTGTTTGCGATTTACTGCCTCCCTCCCTCTGTGATTGATCCATCTTCCTCCTGCTCTGTGGAATTCCATTGAGAAGCTTTGGGATTGTTTGAATTCCAGCTGGGGTGCATGTGTGGGTTAGCAGCTGGCACTGTGCATCCCCAGTCATCTGGGCTCATTATCCAGCCAGGACATTGTCTGCCCTCACAGTTCGAGGCTTTCTGCCTGCACTCTGCCTCTATTTCTGCAGCACAAATCCCAGAGCAAGCCTTTATTGTCAGTGCCAGCTTCCGCCTTCAGCAGACTAAGAAGCCGACATGCATGCATGACGAGGCCGATTGCAAGCATGCATGCATTCTTGGCAGTGACGAGGAGCATTGCCTCCCTTCGCTGTTACCTTCTCGCTGTCACTTCTTGAGAAACGATAGGTGCGTTCTTTGCAGGGAAGCCGGCTTCTCACCTTCCTCATCTGTGCTGGTTTTGTTGGGAACAAGGAGTGTCCCAGCACAGACATCTCCTGTGGCCTCCCTCTGGCATTTCCCTGCATACTTGTGCTCATGTGCTGGAAATTACTTGGAATTATGTGTACTGCTGCTTTTAACTAACCCACACTCTCTGCCATGGTTCCCCTACTTTGATACCGAGGGCAGCAGAATGACCAAGAACAAGGAAAGAATTGTGCATACCAATTATCCATTACAATCTGAAGAAAGGATGAATGGGGACATTTTTAAGTTGAAATGTGAAAAATGGGAAATACTCTGTAAATGTTAAATATTCCCAACCCTACCACATACCAGACTTTTTCTTTTTGTTTACACAAGGTAACCTTTGGGGTTATTGAAATCAAACTTAATTCAATTTGATTTTAATAAATCAAATTGAATTTATTCATTCAAGTACGGTTAAATAAACTGTACTTTATTCAACCTGTAGAATACAATATTTGACAGGTCCTTAGGATGGAACCCCTCCTTAATGATTCCTTTCTAAATATTGAACTTAAGCAAGTCTTTGATACCAACTCAGTCGACTTTTACTTTGAGCTCTTTGATTGGTGCAGGAATAATGTATGCACAATTTTATCCAAAATCAGTTTTTTTCAGTTATCCGTTATATCTGTTGTTCTGTTATTTGCCTAACTAACACATGTAACATTCAGATTTTTATGCATTTTAACTTTATAATTTTAAGATTATTGATTATCGGTAACAGACCTTTAATTCTCTGCAAAGCCAAAGGTTGTACCTACTGAGCATTTAAATCGTTTGATTAATCAATTGCCTATTGAATGTCCTGCTCTGTCGGGTTCCCTTTGCTGACTGCCTGGTTGTTGAGATTGCTTTTTAAGGCTTGGTGTCTTTGTTCAAATGTCAAATTATTGTGATGTGCCTAACACGTTTGTATTTACAGTTGCATACTGTAGAGAACATGTGGTTTTCATCGAATTGACCTGATCTTTAAGGTGATTTGTGGCATATTGTAATATTGTGGTCTGTCACAGGAGTTTATTTTATGTTGTATACTGTAATTGTGTTTTTGAAGGGCTTTGGATATTTTCTAAACGCCCTCAACCCTCTTTTGTCTGTCAAAGAGAGTTTGTACTTATTTTGGTTTGGTTTTAATATAATAATGAAAGCAGGTCAAATCTTTTTTATTTATTTTTTTGTTTGACATTATAGATTATCATGTGTGTGAATGACATGTTTTCTAGCATAGCTATCTGCTCTGCTTCTGCTTAGACTTTGGTGGTGTGAGCCGATGCTGCCATCATGACACTTTACCCACTGTTACATTTCCTTTTTGGGGAATTTCGCTTTTCTAAGCTTATTTTAGGAAGCTTAAGGTTTTGATGATGATGTGGTTTTGGCTTGAATCACTTACATGTTTGCACTTGATAACAGTAGAAAACAAGATTGCAATTATTTTTGATTGATTTAGGAAAAATCTTAATTTAATATGATTACCCATTGAGAATGGAAAGCATATACATTACACCTTTAAACAAGCATTACATTATAATATGAAATGTTTTATTTATTATGTACATTTGCACTGAAATACACATAAACTTGATTAAATCCTATCATAAACTGCACAATCGTGTCATTACATAATTTTTACTGGACCGTAAATGAACATTGACTATACCGCAGTATAACGTTGTTGTGCAAGCGGGTGTGATGTTGACAGAGTGGAGCTGTCATTTATCCGGACACTAGAGAACTGGAACAGTCATTACATTAACCTTACTCAACAGTAGGCGTTACTACAAAGAAAACTACACGCAGCAGAAACTGCTGCAAAAGAAGTCAAGCAGGAAGAATATATTTTCAAATGAAATGGAAACATGTACGAAAGGAGATTAGGACACCTCTCTGAAGCCTAAATTAGAAGTTTAGAGATTTAAGGTCATTTTTAGCGGGCCAAAACAATAAAACTGAAGCAAACCAATCTTTTTAAAATTGTAATGTAGTTTCATATGGCAAACTAATTAAGACACTTTACTTAATTTAAGTGTTCTATTCTTATGTAAAATCTCTAAAATCCCATACAGGGTTATCACATCAGATCTGTGAATTCTACCGTGCATTAGAAGACGCTTAAGGAAAATAAAGAAATTAAAACTGAAGCAGAAATGGGCACTACAAAATGACGAGGACCTCAGACGTGGGAATTACAAATGGAATCTAGTCAAAGCCCAGACCCTGACCTTATTGATATCCCTTCTGCTTACCTGGGCTGTTTGTGCAAGAAACCCCTCGGTCATTTCAGAGCTGGAAGGCAGGAGTGGAGCAAACATTCCTCTGACCAATGTCGAGTAGTACATGGCTATAAGTAGCATCTCCTTTAAAGTATGTTTACTTTTCCCTCAGCTAGAAAATAAATTTTTATTTAAGTTCACAGGGAATGAGCAGAAATTATTGGTTTAAAAAAAAAAGGCAATTCTATGACTTTATTTTATGGGGGGGAGGAGGGATGATACAAGTATGTAAATTGAATCTTTCTTGTCATCTTATTTTTTCACTTGCATATCCTCAGACTACTGAGTTGTTTACAGCACAGTTTTTGATCCATACTAGAAAGATTTAAGATTGTTTTCCTTTGTGTTTCAGTGAACCTTTGTCCTCACATGTAGTGAATGTGCGAAGATGTAGAACCTGCCATGGTGGTGTCTTTACAACAGTTTCAAAAGTCTACTGCTAGCCGAGTGTCTGACGCTGATGAATCAATGCTCATTCAGTGACTCCAACGTTCAGTCAGTATTAGACAGGATACCACTGGTTGGTTGTCATTTGTGTGGAGCTTGTTTTAAACGCTTGTATTGCGATAGCTTCATGTGCACCGTTTAAGCATTCGCGGACTTTTGCATTTACCAGGTTTCAGTTATTCTGACATCTTGTCTCTAACTGCAAGATATGGCTGGATTTGTGTTCCATCGTTGCTTCATGTATTCCGAAACACAACAGAGCTGCTGCTTATTCCTTCCAGCCACACACATTACATAATCCTCTGCCCCTCCGACCCCCACCACCTCTTCTCGCTTGCTTTTCTACACCTCGGCGCTCCTCCTGTCATTTCTGCTTCACATAGCTGCAGTCTCAACCGACGCTCCGCAAGCCCTGTGTTTCTGTTGTTAGTTTAGACATGTCATTGCGCACTTTGCATATGCATCTGCCCTTACTGGGGTGGATGTTTGTTTTGGGAAACCTTTGCATTGCCAGTGTTTTTCATGGCTTTCCATGGTAATATCTCTACAGAGGTTTGAAGTAGGCTTCTGTTCTTTAGCTGCGAGGAACATGCTGCTTCTTGCCTCATGATCTGAGTACATCTGAAGCATTTTCCAGTCCATTTCATGAAGAAGGAAAAACTATGTTGTTGCTCTGTTGTAATCATACAGCTGGCCTTCGGTTAATGCATTGTTTTTGGTCAGTGATGTGAAGAAGTGCAGGTTGATGCAGACAATGTTGATCCTTCTTTCTCTAAATGTGGAAGTTGCCAGACTTCTGCTGGAATATATTTTTATTGATGCCTCAGGTGCTTACACCTTTTTTTAGACGGACTCAAATTGAATTTGGTGAGGAACTCATGAAGTCGTCATGACTCAGTTAATCTGCCACTTAAAGCTCACATTTAGTTAATCATTTCCAGTGTTGTGGGCATGATTTTTTTTCTCTTCACTTATTTTATGTTATTTTAACACTCTGAATCCTTATGTAAAAAAAAAAAAGAAAAAGAGCAACACGAGTTATGCTTTTTTTTGTCTTTTGTTAATAAACGGCAACCAGAAGCTGCTCATAAACTGTAAATGGTCTGTGGCATGTCAACTTTCTATGTTTATTTTGCACTTGGTTTCACGTTAACAGCAGGAACAAACTCAGAAGCTGAATGGGTATGTATGTGTTTGTGTCTATAAATATCTACAGTGCAGTCTATTTTTATATTTGAGTGTGTACGGACCTTAAAACCAAACGGTGCCTTGTGGACGTATTCAAACGTCATGAACTTTATCACGCTTTGTAAATTTGCAACCACGGAATTGCATGCATTTTCTGGGGGTAGATTTTTGAGACAGATCATTGCAAACTGGTGTATTCTTGTGAAGTGGAAGGAGAAGGATTTATTGTTTTCCAATTTTTTTTCCCTTACAGATAAAAATCTAGAAACTCGGGTTTGTGAGTTTTAGTAAGGTCCCCTCAGACTTTTCTTGTATTTTTCAAAAATCCGACATCTTTGCGTCTTCAGACTGAAACTTTGCCCATCCTTCTTAACTAACTGGTTTAGTCTCATTCCCATTTAATGGAAGACATCTGCGAATATCATTTTCTACGTCTCACTAGAGATTCACTGGATTTAGATGTGGACCTTCATTTCCCCCAATCCTCTACAAAGAGCTGTTCTGTGGCGTTCCTGACCAACAGTTGCTCTATCACCTGAACCATGGATCTCTGCAGCTCTCTGAGAGTTATCATGGACCTCTTGGCTGCTTCTCTGATTAATGTTTTCCTCTCCCAGCTTGTCAGTTTAGGTGGACCGTCATGTTTACAGTCTTTCCATCTTCAGATGGTGGATTGAACAGTTCTCTGTGATTACATTTAGTGTTGTTTATTTATGCTGAGATAAAGTCACACACAGGTTTGCTCTACTTGACTTATAAAAGCGTTTGTTTGCAGTATTTTTATTTTTTTTTTCATTTTGTTTAAGGCTATTGTTGTAGCATTGAATTGTACATTTCCAGTGTTTTGTTTCCACAGTAAAAGTTTGGATAAAAATGTATAACTGTTTCATAATTATACAGTAGTCTGTGCTGGTTTGTTACATAAAATCAAATAAAGATATTTTGAAAATGTAAAGTAACCAAATTTGGAAAAGTTGAAAAGCATTTGACCTTTTTTGCCATCTAAAATGGCTCTGGGCTTTTTTGTTTTACAACCTAAAATGTATAGTTAAATTGCTTTGATTTTTCCTCCATCCATTTTCGAAGTTATAGAGTTTTTCCGGAAGGATGTATACCTCAGAACAATATTTCAGTGGGATTAGTGTAGAATTTATGGATGGAGATTACTTTAATTACCAGGTAATGTGCAGATTTGATGCAGGTGTTGACTCTCCGCCTGTTTTCTGGTTTACAGTGCGAGTTGTCACAGCGTTCCCGGTTTCCAGTTACTATTGTTGTCTGTGTAAATGCATGTAGGAGGGGCTCAAAGTGACATTTTGCAACAAAGCTGCTTTGGAAAGTGGAGACCAGGATGCTGGCAGCATGAGGCCACCAGTGGAGAACTGCATAGGACGGCAGCGTCACACCCTGCACAGTTGGATAAAAACCAGGACACACAGCACTGTGTGTGTGTGTTTCTGTGTATGTTGGAAAGCTTCAGGAAAACTCTCTGAAGGACAGGTTCATCTGCAGATACTTGTTTGTATTTTCCCTCAAGACGACAACGTCAGAAATTCCAGTTATTCTTTTGGCTTTGCTCCATGCTCTCTGAAGAGAGACGCCTTCAGCATTGCTTTAAATAGTATCAAATGACATCAGTTACTTACAGATATTTCCTAATATTTTCAGGATAAAAAAACACACTGTTAAGTATCCATTGCTATACAGTTACAATTTGATTATCAGCTTTTCTATGTCTCAAACCGAATAAACAATCTCGAGAAAAATCTGAAATATTCTGTCATCTTCTTCATAGCCATTTATTGTAAGACATCATCATTGCCTCCTGTTGGTGGGACGATACAATGATCTTTTTTTTTTTATTTTATTTTATATGTGGTGATTTCACAACCAGATAAAACATCATGTCAAAGATTTTAGAGGTTCTTGTTAAATAGGAACTATCAGCGTGCATTTTGCCAGGCGCTTCACCTGTTATCAGTGGTCGACTTTGTTCTTTTCTACATAATTTTGGATATCACAATGTTTTTAAAGCAAGATTATGTAGTAGAACTGATTGATGGCGCTAAATTTAATTTAATAGAAAATGTACATTTTATTTGACTCAATGAAATCTTGCACTCTTAGTTTATTATTGAGCAGAAATAATTTTAAAAAAAGGCACAATAAATCTGTTTTTATTTTAAAAAATAACATTTTCTATGGCCCTCAAGTGTTTTTTTTTTTTTAATTTGACGATTTTGGCTCTTGTTGCAAAAAGGTTGGACACCACTGATTTAAGCCATGTATTTAACTTACAATGTGATGTTAACTATGCTGCTCTTTATTGTATTTATTTAGTTTTTAAGTCTTAACGTGTGTTGCTACTATTTTTTATTTTTTTTTAGGAAATTATTTTTGCTTTGCTGATTGTTGCAATACTAGGTTTTGTTTTTGCTATTTTCTTATGATTTTAGCTTTACGGTTAACTTTCGGTGGAATAACATTGAAAGTGTCCTTAGCTGAGTTACTTTCTCTTTCTACAGAACAAAAACTGATTTGAATATTTAGCTTTTGACGCAGTACTACCTGTGGTTTTGCTACGTTCTTTTGAAATTAGTATAGCTGTGTGGTATGACTTAATTTGAAATTGACTTTTTATTCAGCGTGAACCCTCCAATGTAATATGTGAACATGTAGTAATGCAGTTTTTTAGTGCTTAGATTAGGTCCAACTAGAGAACCCTCTTGAGACTTTAATCCAATTATATGTAAATACTGACCAGGTTGCTCTTCTGCAACCCGGTCTGAGGAGGTTTGAGCCAGACACGGTCTGCAACCCAACGACTCACAGAAAGCAGTTATGGTTAACAAAGCGTACTGCTATTAAACTGTCAGTACAGCAGCTTCATATGAGGCAAAAACACCCGGGCTGCCAGACATCTACTTCCTCTTACCTCTAACATTTAGCTAGGATCTGGAGCCAGACACTGCATTTAACCGTGAGTACTAATGATGACATTGGTAAATTGTAGATTGACTCTAATCCAGATGAATCGGTTCATAATTTAAGTGACTTCATCCACCCAGGCAGAAACACTCGGGCATCGCACCATTTGTCTTTAACTGTATTTGTAGCTGTGAAAGAAATGATCACAACATGTGGATTTTTACAGCTGCTGTTTAAAAATTAGCAGCAAATTAGCTGCGTATTTTTGCTCAAATATGCAGCTTTTGTTTTTTCTTTTGGAACTGCGTGTCAGTTTGTTCATTTTAAAATTGTATATAATTAGCTCTCTTTGTTGTGACTGCAAAAAACAAAAACAAAACAAAACAAAAAAAAAAAAACAGAAAGTTGAGCAGGATGATCAACTGTTCTTTCATCCTGAGCTATGTTAAGACGCTAAGTATGCTTTCATCTTGTGGTATGCTCCGCTGCCAGTGCAGCCATCCTCTGGAGTCTCACCCGTCTGCTTTCCTTCCTCACACAGGCTCCAGGATTACACAAGTTTGCACAAACTAGTGCACAGAAATTACAGAACGGTTACTAGATGTGATTTAACATTTTAAGAGAAATATGTCAGTTTGTGGTTCCAAGTATACTTGTCGCTTGTACCTCAAGTACTACAAGTACTGTTGGAGAGCTGAGCCGTCACACAGTCACATAAAGATGTCCTTGTGTATTCTAATGTAATGTGAATGCATATTTATATTTAAGATCATTTGACCGTCACGGTGCAAAGTTTTGCTCTCTAATAAAAGCTAGCGAAGGCAGTTGTAGCAGTCTAGATAAATACATTGATAGCCCGATTTCTGTTTGATGCCTTTATGTTTTGGTTTAATTCTAAAACAAATCTCTGTGTTATGCATTTTTAGATTTTATTTTAATGCAGAATAATTCAACAAAGTAATTTTTCAATATGCAAGCTATATTGAAAATTTTGCAAATGTGAACTTATTACATATTTGACATATATAATGCCATCTCTGGCTTCTATTAATAAAAACATTAAAATGTTTTTATTAATAGAAGAGGTTGTGAGAGGCCTCTTGGCTTCTGAACAGTAAATCCCCTGCATTCAGAATGACATTACACACCAGAGTCTGTGATAAATAGTTCTTGTTTAACTACTCTCAGTCTTAATTGCAGACGTTTTCTCTCTTTTTTGGTGTTTTTTTTTCTTTCCATAGCACTGCTGTTATTCATAAAAAAGGCATAAAAATAGATACTTTGTGCTTTTAGAATGGAATTAGCTTTATGCAGAGTGCAAAATGTTCATATTTTAGAGAAGCTAACATTGTGAAAGCAAATTTCTAACACTGTTTTGTTTGTTTTGCAGGTAAGAAGAAGCCGGTGTTGAAGCTCTCTAAAGAGGTGTTTGAGCAGCCCACACCTGCTGCCGTGTAAGGCTCTTTACCTTCAACATACACCGTAAATCCTGCACTTTATTGATCCTCACTTCCTGCTCGGCACATACCTGATCTTATCTGAACCTCGTCAGACTGCTGAACGTGGGAAATACAAATCCACAGAACAACAGGAAGAAACCGTGTTCCTGCAAAATAAGCAAATTTCTGCTCTCAACTTTTTGATCACAAATACTTGCAACCTCACATTTCAGTCCTGATTTTTTTTTTTTTAAATCTCAATTAAGTCAGTTGTTTTTAAGATGCAGACATCTGCAGAAAGACTTTAGTTACATTTCTATATATTTTTTTTAGTAGTACTGCTGTTAGTTTTAAGTCATTAATTGTTTTTCATGTATTTTCTTACATGAAAAAAAAACATAGAAATATGTTATATTAAAAATCCCTTTTTTGCATTCTTAAATTCCATACAAAATGTATGATGCAATATGTAATTTTTCTCATTTTTATTTTCATTGCAGGTAGTGGCAATAATTTTCATACATTCTTTTTTTAACGTGCTGATTTTAAATACATTTAAAAGAAAAAAAAAGAACATTTATTTCATTTCTAGCTTGTTAAATCTACGTTTAACATTTCATTTATTTTTATGAGGGTAATAATTATGTACTAAATAAAAATATATGTTTTGATGTAATCAAGAAATAAGAAAATATTGAACAGTTTCTTGCCTTTGCCAGCCCTGATGTGTACAGTAAATGGTGGCAGCGTGGATGAAAACAAACCATTACATACACTTGAAAATAATTCTTTTTTAGATTTATATATTAAGTGTTGATTTTGGATCTGGGTTTAATTTATCACGGGCTTTTTTTGCTGCTTGCCAATTTTCACGTTTAATGTTTCTTGCCGTCCAATTTAACCAATTTATGTGTAATAATGCTACCTTTTGTGTTTTTTAGACCCCCCAGAGATTTGGATTCAAAGGCTTGTGTAACAATTGGAGAAAAGGTAATACTTTCTCAGTTGCTCCACCACTTCTGACCCCGTTGAATTTTTATTTGTGCTGTAGCGTCTCGCTGGGGACTTTTATTCCTTCCCTTGGTGCCTTTACTGTTTATAATTCCGGTGGGCTCAGAGTAGCATCTGCTAGCTGTAAAGAACGCTCCGTTGGACATTACAGCTGTCTCTAACTCTTCTGATTGTGGGGAGACAGGAATGCTCTTTAATGCCCATCATGCTGTAAAAATATTTATTTTAAACTCCTCAAATAATAGGAATTTTCCATTGGCAGAAGGGCTTAATTTATTTTTTTTCCCCTTAAACATCCCCCTTCCCCTCCTTATGTATTAATAAATGCTGGAAGCCAACTAGCAGCTTTGTAGACATGAAACACATCCATTGTGAAAAGTTTCACTCCTTTGACGCTGTCCTCTTGCTGTGTTTGGAGCAGAAATGTGAGGTGAAAGCAGATGATCTGGAGCAGATCTGCGAACTGGGACGAGGAGCGTACGGTGTGGTGGACAAGATGAGGCATGTGCCCAGTGACCTTATCATGGCTGTTAAGGTGAGTAAATCAAAGCCTGTGTTATTGTCGCCCAGAACATCAGATACCCTCTGCTTTCATTAGTCTCTCTGAACACCTACTATCGCCAAACATCCACTTTAAATATATCAGTTTACCTTTTAAACTCATTGTCATTGGTCAGTTAGCAATCATCACTGTGGTTGAAAACTCTGAACTCTGCAAAAATGACTGACCGTGGTGGCATGCAGGTCAATATCTAATCAAATGTTACAGGAATGTTTTTATTTCTCATTGGGTTGTGTAGAGCAGCTATGAGCAGGCACAATCAGAAGACTGTAGTCTCTATGTCAGTTTGGACAGCTGTGGAGGAATTCTCATGAGAGTGAAACCAATAGCTAACTAGAGCAGTACTTTGGACCCGCGCGACCAACACCACCTACCTGGTCGTAACAGGTGTGCCCACCTCTGTAAATCGAAGAGGTTTTAGAAGATAGATGTGTGTGTTGACACAATGTCAGCATGAGAAGATATTTGCTTGTGGCCTTAGAGAAGCAACTCTTAACTGTGCATCCATTTGAAACTCATCATTCTACAGTCAGAAAGAATATACAAAACTGGAATTTGGACAACTTAGACTTAGGAAGTTGCATCTGAATGAGCCGCAAGACTTCTGCAGCGACGTCTCTGGACCACGTCTGGAGAAAACCCAAACACCTTGAACCAACCGTAAGCTGTGGTGATGGTGGGTTGATGATCTGAGCTTGTGCCGAAGTCACAGAACCAGAACACTTTGCAAATGAATGAGTATGCCGTGACCTCCTCTGCATACCAAAGTATTCTAGAGAGAAACATGAGGCCATGAGACTGCTGAAGTTTTTAACCAATCAAAGTCATCAACAGGTTGAAGATGCTGAATACAGCAGTAAATGGGCAACAGAATGACAGAGTAAAAGCAGAATCAAGGCACTGTGAGAGCTGCGATTTCTACAGACCTCAGTGAGCTGTGAAGAAGAGTAGACTAAAGTTTCTCCTCAGCAACTGCTGCTACAGGTGGTCCCCACAGTGAGGACGTTCCCCATGAGTTGACTTTGTTAGATTCTGGCTGTTCCTTGCGTAATCAACACAAACGGTCAGTGTATTAATGAATTAGATTTCCTGTCGTTCCCTTCCAGCGGATTCGGGCCACTGTTAACACTCAGGAGCAGAAGAGGCTGCTGATGGATCTGGACATCTCCATGAGGACAGTGGATTGTTTCTACACCGTCACTTTCTATGGAGCGTTGTTCAGAGAGGTATGCTATTTTGTATGGACCCTAATGTACAACACAGTATTTATTAGGTGTCCTCTCTGTTTCAATGACAATTTTAAAGCCTGTTTAAGTCAGAGATGAGAAAAAGGAAGATAATTGAAGAATAAAATTGGAAACATGAGTTGTGCCAGAGACTTTAAATGGCTGCTGAAAAAATTTTATTTAAGAAAACTGCATCATCAGTTCAGAACATTGCTGTCTGTTTATATAAATAAAGAGTGAAATGAAGTGGAGAACTTGTTTGTTCAACCATTTCATTAGACTGAAACTTACTGGATGTACTTGAATACAAGCAGGTCAAGATCATTTGAAATCACTTTGCAGCTCCTATTATATGACAAAAGTTTCCCATATTGCATGCAGTACATGTATAACATATATAATGTACAGCAGGGCTAACCCTTTGTTTTATTCCTGGCTAACATTCTTGTGACTAAAACCTCTTCTGAGGATTTTTATCGGATGGAGAAAACTTCCTGCATCAATGAATGAATGACCAGGATTTCCTCTTTTAGGGTTTTTTTTTTTTTAAACTTCCTGTCTGATGGGAATCCGTCTGGCTGCTTTGTGTCTTGATCTCTTTCCAAATCCTACCCCCATCTTTTGCCAGGGTGACGTGTGGATCTGCATGGAGCTGATGGACACTTCCCTGGACAAGTTCTACAAGCAGGTGATCGAGAAGGACCTGACCATTCCCGAGGACATCCTGGGAAAAATCGCTGTCTCTGTGGGTTACTTCACTAGCAGCATCACATGAATGCGTGCTTTAGATATTTGCTATGCAACTCCCAGTTGTTTATTAATGACTTCTGTTATTACAGATAGTAAAGGCTCTGGAGCATCTGCACAGCAATCTGCAAGTCATCCACAGAGGTAAGAGCCTGAGTGGAAACCCATTTAACTCTCGGAGATGCTGTCGATATCCAGTCAGCTGCTTCCTTCCTTCCTTTAGACTATTTCCAGATCCTATTAAAGGATCATAACGGCGTCTTTATTACTCGATACTCGAGAAAAGTTCTGAAATGTGAAGCAGTCTCTGGTGAAGAGCACTCTACAGGTTAAATGTCTTAGGTTTCCTGCCTTCTTAAACGTCAGTTGGGATCTTTTTGATGCGATTTCAGTCGGTCACTGAAAAAGGGAAAATGCACACATGTCTTACGTACTGTGATGCATGTGTTAAAATATAAAATGCTAAAATATGGCCTACAAGAGGAGCCTGAGCATTCTTTCTGAGGAGGCTTTAGCATTTGGTGGAAGATGCAGACAGATGTTCATGCAGATGCATGAAAAGAGAAGTTAAGTGCAGCTACTTTGTACCAGGTCCGAACTGGTGCTAAGTAGTATGCTGTGCAAACACACATTTCTAATTAACTTTTAACTAAATAAAGGGTGCCTGAATATCAACTTGGAATTTTATTTATTGTGCTCTAAAGTAATAAGTTAAATTGTTGCCTCAATATTAAAAACATGCAGTTTCAGTAGATTGAATATTCTTATACTGTCTCACAAAGCAGAGCAGTGACACTTATAAATTATATAATTTTCTAAAACAGGGCTAAAATGTCTTATAAGATCGTCATATTGTAACTAATCATATTTTTCTCTCAACTAGGAAATATTGTGCTGCACCGTCAAAAATAGTGTCGACTATTTTTCTTTGTATTGGTTTCAAATTTTAAGTTTTAGTAACATGACAACTGCCATGCGTACTGATACATCAATTATAATATCTATTTTACATTTATTTTACAATTCTTTTAGCATGTGGAACGTAAGAAGACAGCTTCTCATTTTTAAAACCCGCAAAAACATTTTTTTTCCTAATCAAACAAAAACTGCTGTTTGCTCTGTTGTCTCTCCAGATGTGAAGCCCTCCAATGTGCTCATCAACACTCAGGGCCAAGTGAAGATGTGCGACTTCGGCATCAGCGGCTACCTGGTGGACTCTGTGGCTAAAACTATGGACGCCGGCTGCAAACCCTACATGGCGGTAAGCAGCATCTTTTCCTATAAATTAAGAACTGTAGTCGTTCGAACGCAAAAATTTGTGACCGTCTCATCTCTTCAACCTCAGCCCGAGAGGATCAACCCGGAGACGAACCAGAAAGGCTACAACGTCAAATCCGACATCTGGAGTTTAGGAATCACAATGGTAGGGCTATTAAGTAAAAACAAGTAACACCTGAACTGTTGGGAGAATACAGCACCATCCACACTTGTTGCCACACCAGTTAAAGTTGTTTAAAAAAAAAAAAAAAATCTTAAAATAAACACATCTTGTATTTTAGTAAAAAAAAACTGTTATTAGATCACTGGTTCCCACACTTTCTGGTAAGAAGGGTTACAGCATTTCAGTAATTCTTAAAACTGAAAACGTGGATTTTTCTTTCACTTTTCACTGAGATTGTGGGAATCCACAGCTATTTATTGTCCGTGTTCCCCACAGCTCTGCATAGTCGTTTGTCTCACCCTCACCTTTATTTCAAGTGTAAGAAACGAGTTTGTGCGTGTTCACAGATCGAGCTTGCCATCCTGCGCTTCCCGTACGACTCGTGGGGAACGCCCTTTCAGCAGCTGAAGCAGGTGGTGGAAGAACCTTCGCCCCAGCTTCCTGCCGACCGGTTCTCCCCTGACTTTGTGGATTTCACCTCTCAGTGGTACGTCTTTGTGTCACTCTGTGTTGATCCACTTTCCTAGAAGCAAATGAAAACTACCACAGATTAGACAGGAAATCATTGTTAATAGTGTTGTTTCTGATAGAATTAGTATGTTATTGTTTCCTATGTAAGTTGCTTGTTTACATCTGATAAAGTTGAATCATCTTTTTGGAAGACGAGTAAAAAATGTTAAGAGATCTAAAAAGGCGACCCAAAAAATCTTAAGTCACTGATTCCATTTTAATTGTTTCATTGAATGAGGCGTCATATGTAGCTAGGCCTGTCACAATAAATAATAAATCAATTAATCACAGGATAAACTAAAACAATCGCAAAAATTTTCATTTGCTTGATTTATTGTGTTTCTTTTCTCTCTCTTTCTATCCAAACTGGTGTTCAGTCTGTTGCTTTGGTCTCAACTATGCCTTTTTTTTTAAAGACAATTTTGCCTATAGAGACTTCAAAATTAATTTTACTTGTTGTTTCTGTTGTTTTGTTTATTTATTTTGCATATTTACTATGTCTTCCAGTTCCAATATTTAAATGTTCATCAGAATTTAAAGTTTATTGGTCTAAGTGTTCTTATAATATTCGTCCATTATATTTCTTGAAAATTGTCTCAAAACAACAATATTATCGTTTATCGCAATAAGTTCTGGGACAATTAATCGTCTGGCAAAATTTGTTATCCTGACAGGCCCACGATGTAACAGCTGTCAGAAAACGTTATTTTCTTCCATTCCCATAAGAGCAAAGTTTTTCACCTGACTGATACAACCTGTTGGCACTAGCAGCCATTCAACGCATTCACTGCAACGCATCAATTCTGAGCTCTGATTTGGATCTGTCTCTGTGTCCACCTGATGTTCATTTTTAAACTTGTTGCCTCTTATTTCCTGCCGCTGGTTTTGTTTCCTCCTTTCTCAGTTGCTTAGTTACAGATGCAGGTATTATGGTAACAGGAAGATGCAGCCAGTGACTGCGTGAACTGCGGACGGATCTCTTTAATATAAAGAAAGGTGTGAAAAGCCTTTCTTCACATCATGAAAAGGCTTCTGCCTTTTCGTGAAACTAATGAGATCAGTCACATTTCTTGTTGATGTTTCAAGTTGACCTTCAGGTTTACTCTGCTGCCCTTTGACTTCTTCTGACAAAGTAACAGCAGAAGTGGTGTTCCAGTTGTTGATATCCAAACATATGGGTTTACCAAAATGGTTGGTCTTGTCTTGTTGCTTTGCAGCTGGTTTCTAATCAGGTTTTTGGAAAATTTTGACCTGGCAAAAACATTATTATTTTTTATTTTTTTTAGCCAGTTGTGAGTGGAAGGAACAATGTGATAGTAATAAGTGCACAAACTGCAGCGATAACTAGAACCTTGAAATGTTGAAGAAAATCCAGGGAAGTGCAGAAACTCAGGGAAGTGCAGAAACTCCAGACATAGATGCATCCAGAATGTGGACTACATTCCTTGTGTTAAGCCACTCCTGAACAGAAAGCATGAGGAAAAGATCTGGACCGTTGCTCAGTGGTCCAGAGTCTTTGTTTTAGATAATTTAATTAAACCAGTTTCCTCAGTGATCAGTGTTGACAGAGTGTTTTCTCATCTGACTCCATCAGCTGAAGAGTATTTTTTATTTATTTGTCATTTTGTACATATCAAAGCTATGTTGAGAATTTACAGGAAACTTGGCAGCTCTAGTTTTTTGCTTGAATTAAGCTTTCAAGTGTCTTTTTTTTCTGTGACGGCATTAATGAGGGGCAGTAAATTTTGACATTTGATCTTCAGCCTAAAATGTACAAAATGATTCAGAGAGATGTCGGTGAACCCAACGTCCTTTTGACAGTTTTCATTGATTTATGAAACATCTAAATCCTGCAGGAGTACTCCGATGTGTTTTGTGTGCTAATACTTAAACTCATTCAAACTCAGAGAAGTTTGCATAGTTACCTCCAGCATAATTGAATATTTAGATGAATAAAGAGCAGCATGTGTTCTAGCCCTGTGACGCAGGTTTGTACCCTGTAGATGAAGATAGTTTTATTTCCAGAATCCTGCCCTCCGTAGAATCCAGACCATCACAGTTCTGTCTGCATGTGTGGGCTCTTTGTTCTGCTGCAGGATGATCTTGTACCAATCTGTTGGTGTTCTGAGCCCAAAGTAGCATAAACTGTCTGTGATATTCTGCTGCGACTCCAGCTTTCCCTGCAGAATGGACGTTTCTTCTCACTCTTCTGTCCTCGAATGATGGGCAAATGATTTCTCAGAAAATGGAGTCAGCTGATTTTTACCGGCAGAGCCATGCGGCTGTTCATGTTCCATCCACCATCACACTAATTGACTCAAATCAGTCTTGCTCGTTTCCTGTGAACTGCAAAACTGAATGTGAAAGTACAGAAACAACTTGTTGCAAGTTGTTTTAGAGTAATTCTGTATTTTGGTCTTGTTTTTTCTTTTTTCTTTTTTTGACCACAGCTTAAAGAAAAACGCCAAAGAGCGGCCAACATACACAGAACTCATGGTGAGTTTCTTCTTTTTTCCTTGTCCTTCTGTTAATGTCTAGTTTTCTACTTGTCACGGCTTTAATTACACACTACGGAGCTGATAAAATCTATAACGTATGTATAAAAGGATCTACTATTACACATGACTGCAAAATGATCCTAAATGACCCAATTTTGGAAAAAAAAGGGATGTATGACCACAAGAAAGTCAGTCAAACAAAGAACAGAGACTGAAGTAACAAAACACACACCCAACAAAACCAAATCAAACCACACAAGACCAAAGTGGTTATTTTGCACAGTGTAGTGGTCAGTTACGTTACAATGAATACATATAGATACCAAACCTCCTCAGAGAGACAAATCATAGGCACAAATACATGGCAAAATAACCAAAGAACATTTACAATAATTACATGCATAAAGAAATCTGACAAAATAAACAGAGAGATTGTCGTAGTCTATAGATGTTAAGCTAAAAAAAAAAAAATAAGAGAAGCACAGTGAGAACAAATGTTCATAATAGCTACAACTGTAGAAATATAAATCCACAGAAGGAAGAAATAAATTCTAAAAATGATCAGAAAGACAGATTAAATGATAAAGTATTAAATAAGACAACAAATCATGTAAAAAAAAAAATATATATATATATATATTTGTACATGCAGATAGACTTAGCATTGTCATTTCTGCAAAGAATTTTCAGACAAGATGGCCACTAGAGGCCGCCACTGCATTATAGAAAGATGCAAAATGATTTCCACAAGATGTAAGAAGATCCAAAAGCAGGGAGGGAAAAGACACGAGTTTAAAGAGTAGATTCACACAAGAACGGTCCAAATTAAAACATCTCAGGGATGAAATAAAAAAAATCCTCAAAAACAAATAAAGTTAAAGTCAAAAACCAAACAAATGGACTAAATAAGCCCATGTTGGCACTTTTGATAGAACAACTTTATGAGGTGAAATTTGACCTAAAAAGCCCCTAAATTGTTTTACTAAGTAACAAGTGCATTAATAAATAACTCTTAAACCTTAAGAACAATTACAATACAAAAGACAGAAAGTTACTTCTAAAGGCAAAAAAAATGAAGTGAAGGAAAAAAATTAGATAGAGCATCTTAAATAAGAAAAAAGGCTTAAAAATGCCCATCAAAACTGATCATCATTATCCAAAATAAAAACAAGAAAGTCATTTCAAAATGACAAAGCAACTAAGACAGACAATAATAATAAAAAAATGACATCAAAGTAAGGATTATAAGGAACTACAAAGTACAGAAAGCTGATGGTTAGCATCTTTATGTCTTCAGTCCTGCTAGGGATGCAAGTCTGCCCTTATGAAAGACTCCTGATTTCATTCAGACTAAGCTGACCTCTGTCTCCTCCATAGCAACATCCCTTCTTCACCTCCCACGAGGCCAAAGAAACTGACGTGGCTAGCTTTGTGAAAGTCATCCTGGGGGACTGAGCTCTACATGCGCACGGCACGGAGGGAGGGAAAACCTAAAAACCCATCCTACAAAAAAAAAAAAAAAGGCAGGTCTCCCTCTCGCCCCCCCTCTATGCCTCTACAGTCAGAACGAGGAAGACCAGCGGACGAAGTAGAGCGAGGAGGCGGCCTCCGCGTCTCCCCTGTGAGGTGGCGGGAGGGGCGAGGGAGACCTCGAGTATAATGTGGAATAATTCAAGGTGTCTGTATGCAAAACCTCCCTCTGTGATCAGATTTAGCTTCACCCACTACTCCCAATATTATTAACGAGCCTGGCCACGCCATCCACCGTCGTGGTCAAACTCTTGTTTTCTCACTGAAAAGCAGTGGAAGATGTGCAGATTGTATAAAACAAACAAAAAGATGGATGATGTAACGCTTTCTGTGTATAATCTAAATGTTTGCCTACTCGAAGCAAAAGTCTCGCATCAGATTAACTGACTGCATGTACAGAATATATCTCTGGCAGCCACAGATGGCCAATGATGAGCAGCTGTAGAGCCTGATTGTAGACTTAAGAGCCTCCCCTAGTGGTCTTTAATAGGTACTGCAGTGCAACTGCTTTCCTCGCCAATGCCATCTACCTACGTGTTTTAGGCTCTTGGCTGCCTGTGAGTGTGTGTGATTGTGTGCGCGCGCGTGTGTGTGTGTGTGAGCTGAGGGATGTGTTCAAACGGCTGCAGGTGGAGGCAGAGCCAGAATGCTGTCCGGTTAGTTTGCAAACACGGCAAGAGGTCGGCTGATGCTCTGATACAGCGGCTGTTCAGCATTTCAGGCCGCTGAGCTGCAGCAAATTAATCAGATTTCGTCATCAGAAAAGCTGTGAATATAATGAACTGTCTTTTACCAAAATTTCTAGGTTATTTTTATTTTTTATTTTTTTAGGCCAGAAACATTTTGAGTGGTTTTAAGAAGAGGATTGCCCCTGATTTTAACTTGCATTTTACTATAAGTTGAGCCCTAAATACCTATTTACCTATTTGATCATACACTTGCTTTATGTGGAAAGGGCATAATTTCAAGAAATCTTGAAATTATTGTTAGATCTGTTTTTTTTTCTAAGCTTCAAGCTGCCGGTTCCAGCTTTTGTTTAAGTACAAGAACAGGGATCTATGGAAATATGTCACTAACTCGGAGGGTAGGCGACGTCATGTTGTGTTTGAGAGAGAAGATATTGCTTTAAAATAGGGACTCTCTTGTTTTAAAAGACACCGCTTGAATGAAAAGTTAACAAGCCTCTCAGAAAATGCAGTTTACAGTCTAAATAGCTTCTTACATCTTTTTCACTCCTCTGTTTCAGTTCTTAAAAATCTTGTTGATACTGAAAATGGCTAACTTTGAATCTTTGCGCCAACAGCACCCGCTCTGAAGAGTGATAGCGCAGTCACTTATATGTGGTGCCTTCCCTGATCAAGAAAAAAAAAATATATATATTTTTTAAGTTTCCAACTCCCTCATCACTGGTCATTCCTGATCAAGCTAATAATTGTCAAACTCAAGTCACCATTTGACTCCAGCTCCTGATCTTTTGTAGAATCACTGAGATTATCTTTCCAATGATACTTCAAAAGCAACGATTTACCTATTTATTTCCAAAGTTTGTGATTTACCTTATTCTAACTATGTCTTGCACAAAACGATAATTATGCAACATCTGCTTATTTCGTTCAGAAGTTCCTGACAAAAATGTAAAATGTTGGTTTATATCTTAGAAAGGGGCCGACACTAAAGAATTAGAAGTCAGACGAGAGCCTCTAGGACTTATTTTTAGCCGGAAACTGTAAATATTTGTCAAATATTTGTTTGCCTAGTTGGTTTTTGCACATATTTCTTTGAGTGTAAGGTAACCTTTCAAAGAACCGATCTCCCCTCTTACAGGATAGTGCCCAATAATTTGTTACATTTCAGTTTAGTCCAGCTATTTTGCACTTTTAGAACAAGTATATTATTTTCCTAGTTAATGTTTTTTTTTTTTTTTGCTTCTCATCTTCAAGCTTAAAGTAATTTGCCATGACAGTTTGAGCAGAGGGAAACCAAAGCGTTGTCTTATGTTTGCACAAATAATAAAACTGTATTAATTCTGGTACAGAATGGCCGTACGAGTTCTAAGTGCTCCTTTGAAGTAACAGTGCTTAAACGTTTTATTTTCTGTCCCTTTTGCAAAGCCTGAACCAGTGAGCAGTGAGTCTTGTCCTGCAGTTTGATTTGTTGCAACTCGCGGTCTTGGTAATGCTGGATGCAGCTAGCTGTGCAGACCTCCACATGCTTTTATTTTCAGTGTGCGTTTGTGTGTTACATGGGGAACATTGTCCCATATATCCTCCTTGTTTTCTGTACTGAGCCAATCACAACCCTCTCCACTCCATGCTCAACATAAAAGGAACTGGACATTGTTGCTATTGTTGTTGTTAATACTATATTAATGTTATTATTTAGGTTTACCCTCACTCCCTAATCCATTTTACAGACATATTAACTGCAGTTATTCTTATTTATTACAACTGCTGTGTCCTTCTGAAGACTTGAGCGATCCATCAGAGACTCTTCGCTTGCCTCTGCGGCTGTGTGTTTTTGTCGTGTTTTTCTTGGCTCAAACAGGTAAATGCTTTTACAATGTAACTTTTATGCCTTCTATGTGCCTCTATAATGAAAAAAAAAAAAAAAAAGGAGAAATGTCTAAGAAAATAAGGATGATGCAGGGTTGGGCTCCCTCCCTCTTCACATGCTGCATGGCATCATATCCCCAGCAACCTGCCAGCTTTGAGGACTTTGTCGTTTCTTTGTGATGTTACTCTTGCTGTAGCTTGAGGGTGTTTGTACTTGTGCCTGTTGTTGCCTCGGTGGCTTCTGAGGGCAGAAAGCTTGAAGATGGTGAGTGAAATTTTTAACAATGCTCTCGCTTCGTCTTTAACCTTAAAACTCTTTATTTTTCGTCACTTTTTTTTGTTGTTGATTTTGACTTGTTTTGGAGCTCCTTCTGGGATCTAATGATGTGAGTTTATGCACTGTACAAATGCAGATTTTTTTTTTTTTTTGGCCTTCAGAACCAACTTTCTGTCCTCAGTCTGCTTCTGTCTTTTTTTTTGTTTTGAGGTTTCCTGTTTTGTTGCAGGTTAAAAATCCTCTCTCCTTTCACCCCATAACCCGGCCCTAGCTTGGCGCGGGCCTCGTGACCGTTAGCCCAGAGAACTCCTGGAGGTGTTAAAAGTCTTCTAAGCAAACTGTCACCCTCCTCTGTTTGTTCCGGCTACAACGCGTCGGCTGCTCGTTGATGAGCGGTGGATGTTTTTGCGTTTGTACAGCTGCCAATCGAGCTAAATCAGTTTGTGGGTGAGCACACCAAGGGCTCCCTCATTACCACATCTCCATGACAAAATTAGCAAAATTCAAAGATTCTTTGTGTCAAATTACAAAAAAAAAAAAAAATCACAAATTTTCTAAATATGACCAAAGAGAAGCCTACCCAGGATCCTTTTATTCATAATCATGTATATGTGGTGTTTGTGGGTGTCTTAAGTGCCTAATGATGCTTTTTTGTCACAGATTTATACTTAAACACTTCTCTGTGTTCAGGCATGATAGCTGAACACCATCTTAGTCCTTCAGATCCTCTGCTGAACCCTCTGACACTGCATGTTGCTGGGATTTTTTGCACTGTACTGAGGACACACAATCATAAAACAGCATTCAGTTGTTAAAGTTGCTGTGTGTAGACAGTGGAATAGAGAGTTGGAAAGTTTAAAGTTTTGCTTTTTTTTTGTTTTGTTTTGTTTTGTTATAGTTCTGCTAGTTAAATTCTACTGGAATATCTTCCCTTCACGTCCTCAATCACATGTTTCGAAACTACTCAGATACACCACCAGATGTCAGAATCTTCACATGGTGACTTTACAATTAAAGTGAAAAAGAACGCAGCTTTTATTGTTACAATTAAGACTTACTAAATTATTTAAATATGAAAAAAAAACATCTTAAAGAAAAAACAATATTTTTGTTAACGCTTCAAGTCTGCAAATATTAAAGTCTGTCAAAGGAATGTAATTGACTGCAAAAATATTTTTTTCTTTATCTACCTGGTTTTAAAGATGTTATATTTAGACTGTAATCTAAATTGCCATTACAAAAACAACAACAAAAAAATGTCCTCATTAAAAGCAGCAGGTTCTGTCCCCTATACAATTCTGTGACACTTGTTTGAATAAAGATCAAATTAACTTGGGTTGTGCAGCTGGAAGATTTTGAAGTCCACCTCTGAGTAGCTAACCCTTCGCACCCCTCTAAAACTTAATGTTTTGGAGTGGCCTAGTCAAAGTCAGGTGTTAAATGTCACTCAGATGCTAAATCCATCCATCCATCCATCTTCTTTTACACCCTTGTCCCAAGTGGGGTCGGGAGAGGTGCTGGTGCCTATCTCCAGTGAACTTTTCGGGTGAGAGGCTGGGTACACCCTGGACAGGTTGCAGGGCAACACAGAGACAGACAGGACAAACAACTACGCACACACACATTCACACTCACACCTAGGGAGAATTTAGAGAAACCAATTAACCTGAGTCATGTTTTTGGACTGTGGGAGGAAGCCGGAGTACCCAGAGAGAACCCACGCATGCACAGGCAAACTCCATGCAGAAAGACCCCAGGCCTGGAATTGAACCCAGAACCTTCTTGCTGCAAGGCAACAACTCTACCAATTGCGCAGATGCTATATTATGGCTTTAAACAGCCTATTCATGATTAAAAAAATTCCAATGTGACTGAATTAAATCAGTTCTGCACAAAATTGTGGGCAAAGATTCTCTAGTTATCAAGTTTAGAGCCAAACTTATGGGACAAAAAAAGCCAAAACAGAAGGAATCGTGAAGAGGGATTTCAGCTCAACGTCTTCAAAATACATGAGCAGCGTAATTCTGTTGGGGAGATTTTGACACATATTGGATAGAAAAAAACGGTAATCTTTCCAAATTAAAATGTATATGTTTTTATTCCAACTTTTGTTGCCCCAGGTTTACACACTGCAACTTCAACATTGTTTCACTCAAGACAAATGTAAATCTTCCAATTATATTTTACCTCATTTTGATTCTTCCCGGGAGCTTTTTGCTTCTACCTAAGTTTATTTGGAGTACTACTTAGATTTTTCATATCTGAAAGCAAACTACTTCCTTCATTAGCTAAAACAAAAAAAAAAAGAAAAAAAAAAGAAGCGGCTTAAAATAGTGATCGGATGAGCACTGCTGCAGTGAGCAAAGTAATTCAGCTGACACCTACAGACTGGAATTATTGACAGTCACATAATGCGCAGGAGGAACAGGTTTTTGGCAGAGGAAGAGTGATAGAAAAACATCAAGGTTTGTCATATATGGAGACAATCCTATTGTGGAGAGAGGCTGTGTCCTTATCCCACCACTAAACCTACACATATTATACTAAAACATTTATTACCAAGAAGCGCTAAAACAAAGAATTAGTGGATCAAACACAAATTTTCTTTCTTTCTTTTTTTTTTTTTGGTAAGTAAATATTAATTTGTGCTGTTTGGGATCTTTTTTTTTTAATCTGCACTCACTTCCAGCCAGGGTTAAGCTACAGGGAGATTTTGAAAGGCTAAGAGGAAAATCCAGTCACACACACACACACACCACATCACACCTTGTTGCTTCTAAGTCTGTCCCAGTTCAGTTACTTGCCAACGAGTAGAGCTTCCCGTTTTTGGAGAAAACGGTAAATCACCGTCCGTCTAAAAATCTGCAACGTCTTTCTTTTCTGCGTCTTTGTCTTTCTCTGCGAGCGTTCGTCTGCTCGACATGCATGTAGGAAGTCTATTTCCATCCTGCTGTCACCTGCCGGGTGACCTTTGCTCACCGGGGTCAGGACGTCCGCGTGGGAACATCCTATGATGATGTGGACCAGCAGCAGGCACGTATGTGTGGATGATGCAGCTTTTTGCTGTAACGGTTTATTTATTTTGTCATTGAAGGTCATAAAGAGACGTGAGGCTCGGAGAGAATTGGAGGAAATTTTTTTTTCTTTTTTTTTTTTTGCTCACCTTCCACATATTCAAAGTCTATCTAAAGAATTATTGAAAGCCTGCAGATGAGGGGAAACTTTAAGCCCTTTACAGACTTTTTGTTAGGATTATTTCAGGTGTAAATTTGTCGTCTGTGCGTCCGCACTTTTCTCATGCTGCGACATGACTTGTGACACCGTGGGAGCTTTCTGTTGGTAAACTGCTGGTACACACAGCTGTATGTGACTTCTGATGTTGCGGTGTTGTGTTCTTTAATCTGCAATCGGGAGGGAAGTGATGCAGGGATGCTACTGTACGTGGAAGAGGGATGTTTTTGTTGCTGTGGAGTGGGATTTTGGGGAGGTTTACTTTGGGTTTTTGCAGCTCCATGGGAAGTGAAGTTCTCAGTATATTTCCACGTCTCTTAAGCCTCCGCTAAAGACTGATGACTGTTCACTTAGAGCTCAATGAATTTCTATGAATAATTTAGATTGCTCAAAATGATTGTGTGCAATTGTAATCATGGGAATTCAATAAAAAAGAGGTATTTTTACACATTAAGTTCTGCTTCTGTTTCTTGTGTTTTGCATCATGTTTCTTGAAAAGCTTACAAACAAAACTTTGAACACCAGCTGGAATATTTATGGAAGGAACAAATATTTAGAAAAAATTAGGGGCAACATTCTAGGTCACCCGTAGCATGATGCTGCCTCTTCCATGTTTCAGAGGTGTTTTTTTTTGGTGATGCTCAGTACTGTTTTTGTGTCAAACATACATTTTTGCGTCTGTGGAAGAAAAGTTTCAGTTTGGTTCCTGCAGACAACAACACATCCCTTCACAAAGTTTTGGGAAATTTTAGCCAGGCCTGGTCGTTTTCTTCTGAAGAAAAAAAAGAAACCAACATATCTTGCAACTCTATATCTTAGAATGTGGAGAAGATAGAAGATTGTTGTTATATGTGGAAAGCAATCGGTATGTGTTGGAAACTGCCACAGCTCCTTCACTTGCATCCTTCTGCTGATGGAAATTTTAACTGATGTCAGGGAAATCCTATTGCAGCTCAAGAAAGCTACATTTTGAAAGGTATTGCACCAAAGTGTTAAACTGTGTCCACTCTAATGCAAACAGGCTACTTCCCTCTTTTTTTTTTTTTTTAATTATCACTGATGTGTTTTGCAGTCAAATGGGCTCAGATGTTTTGAGAGGGAATTATTGTGCTCTCAATAACTGCAGACTCGGGAACTTGCAAATTAAACAGGAATTGGTTGGCTTTTTTAGAGCGACTGTCCTTCACACTACATGACTCTAATGATTTAACAACGGAGGAAAAAAAAAGCTTTAATCTTCTGTATTTATAGAGTCAAACTGTTGGCGTAAAAATGTTGTTTTTATGGTTAGTTAGTGGACAATGGTTGAAAGAAAGGAAAACTGTGAACTTTCCCCCCAGCTCCTCTGGCCTAAATTCACAAAAAGAGTAAAGGATTTCCCTCCAACCTGATCAAAAGCGTCACGGGTTCTGACTTTCTATGAATGCCGGAGTTTTCTAAAGTCGGGGCTGAACTTTGCTCACAGATGTCTGAGAGATGATTGTTGGTGCAAGGAAGATGCAACAAGGAGCCAAAAATACCCACACCTTCCCCCACATTGAAGTCCAGCAGGGTGGATGTGCGTCAGATCAGACTGTAAGCAGGAGCAGGTGGTGTGTGAGAAACTAACAGTCGCAGGTAGTTTGCTTTTGTTGTTCTGAACCTTTTTTTCTGGCTTTGTTTGGCTTTGCTCCGCTCTCTCCTCGCTCATTGATTTCTAGGGTTTGCAGCAGATTCTGTTGTTGTTTGCTTTTCTTTAGCACGCGACAGCCTTGTACTGTTCGAGTTCAACGGGTCCGTTTCCCAGATCTGAAGCTTTGTTCGAACTGCGGCACTACGTGACTTTCTGCAGAGCAAAACAAGATGCCACGAGGGCATTGAAGGAATGGCAGACGACAGAATCTGATGTTGAGATAAGGTGTTCAGAAAATGTTCACAAACTTCAGCTCTCGTTAAGTTAAATGATAAATCAGATTTTCTTTTTCACAGGGGAGAGAGGAGCAAGGAACTAGAGTATGAGCAGATACAAAAAATAAACTGAAGAAAAACGTATGACAGAAATTTTAAATGCATTTTTTTTTTAAATCAATGGAAAGTAAGGTGGAAGTGACTGTATAGAAAGCCGAATAAAATAAAACAAAAATAAAGCCGAAAAGTAAACTTAGGAATATATAAAAAAAAAAAAGGAATTGGAAAAAGAATGGAAAAAAAATTAAGATACAGTCGGTAGAGTTGATTAAAGAGTTTTGTTTTTTTAGATATTTGTCAAAAATGTCACTAAGTCCTAAAAGTGGAATATGAGATTGATACCTTGTGAAAACATCAAGCTTCTCTGGAACTTCCCTGCAGTTCTACTGCAATTTGCATAAATGCGGCACTAAAGCCGGAAAGAATTTCTGAACACGTCAATCAGGCTCATATACGTGCTGCTCACACCCTTCCCCCACACAGAGTATGCTGTCGTGCTACAGCTGATGGTGAAGAAACAGCCTAATGTAAATAAAAAATTTTCAAATTCTCAGCAGGTTCTGCTGAGTCACAGAGGAGCTGCAGAGGGAGGGCTGCAGAGAGCGAGGAGGAGGAGCCACAAAGCCGTGCTTCTTCAAATTTCCAGCCTTTGTCGTCGGTCTTCTCAGAACTCACTCCCTGCTGTGGTTTTAATAGAATGTATAGAAAACAAACAAAAAAAAGTATGAGAAAGAAAAACAATGACTTAACATTAAAAGAAAAAAATATTTTTCCAATTATGATTTGAGAGGAGAGAACGCGACAAGAAATATAAATGTTAGTAAAAACAACTCCAAGACAACGAGGAAAAACTGTGGAACATAAAGAGAAAACGAACAAATACAAGAAAGCTGAAAAAAAAAAAAAGAAAACGTGTAGAATTGTAAAAAAGAGGATGGTAAAAAAGGATTTTTATTCCATAACTTCTGTGGCTTCAAGATAATAAAAACAGGCAGAAGGTTGAAGTTTTTCATAACGATTATGTTCCAAAACCAAACACAAATATGCATTAACTTTGATCTGTCTATTTTTGATCCACAGCTCACCCAAGAAGTCATTATATTTTCTAAGAAGAGCTGCCCAACTGGTTTGGTTGATGAAGAACCAAAAACATGGAGACAATTTAAATGCATCTAAAAACAAACATTGTCTCTGTCTTGCAGAACAGCTCAAGCTCAGGCACATTGGATGAAGAGCAACTTTATACATTCATTTTCAACTCTTTCAACATATTGTCTATTAGATTTAGACTTGGACATTGACTAGGCCAATCCTCCTTCTCACAGAAGGAGGATTGGCCTAGCAATCAAGTAATCAAGCTTAGTCACATGTTTGATCTCTGATTGCTACAGGTATTCCATCAGAAACAATGTGTGCTTAGTTTGTTTGTGCTTATCTTTTGTTGTACTTTTACCGTGCTTTTGTCCCATTAATTAATGACTGATTATTGGTGAGTGGACGAATTTTCCATCACGATTAATAAAGTTGCAGTAGGTTTTCTGAGTGCGCTTGAACGATCACAATAGTCAGGCTGCTGCGTTTAGACGTGTTTCTCGCCTTGATCTCATTTTTTTGATGCCCCCACAAACAGCCAAATGCAGCCACTTAACCAGCAAAGCCAATTCTGCAGAATTACGCAAGTTAGTAGACAAAAGTAATAATAATAGATACTTTTTTTGTTGTTTTTCCAGAATTAGAATAACAGTTTTATGAATCTCAAAATGTGTTTTAAATTAGCTCTGTAATCCAGTTTAGGCCCGACCATGAGCGGTTCTAGCCTGGTTTGGCGCCCGGGGCAAGAGATCCATATCGGAAACTACTGCTGGTTCTGATCGCACTAAATGTACAACTAACTGTAAATTGAGCTTCAGTGCCACTGAGCGCATGTGGTGTACAGGAAGCAAAGACAACGTCTTGTTTTCTTATTGTGTTAAATTTGCAGCTTGCTTCACCTTCTTCAAACCGTTGGTCCAGCATGAAGAACAAACGGTGCCGTTTGTTCTCTATGCTGTTCTCTAACAAACATCTGAAACTTTCACACAAACAGCTGGATGATGCTAAGTTTAAACTTTACACAAATGACTCTTAAATATAAACGCACGACTGAAACTATATGTTAAAAAAAAAACAAAGCGATGTGTTGTTGCCCACATTTCTAAAAGCTAAAAACCACTGACCCGGGGTTAACTTCTTACAAAGCGCCGTGACGTTTGAGGATTTGGGGGGTCTTATCAAACAAGAGCACGAGATTCCTCACTTGCAAGCCTGCCACCCTGCTGCTGTGCTGGTTTGAATTTCTTTCTATAAGCGACTGGCTTTTCCATACCGACAGCTGATGATGTAATGGAAACTCTTCTGAGCAGTGCACTTAAAAACTAGAGAATGATTTATAATGAAAGGCAGCTCCACCACTCTTTAGTGCTTTCTTCTAAGGAGGGGATGTGAGTTTCAGGTTCATTGCTGGATGTGGAGGGGGAGGGGGGAAGAATTATGCCTCTTTGTGACGATAAGCAGCCCTTCCATCTAGTCAGGTCCGGCCTGCAGAAACGAGGGATTATTTTACCTCCGCAGCTTCCAATGGCGACTGCAATTCCATAAAATCTCACCTGACCCTTTGTTTCACCCCTCCAGAAAATAGCAGTCGGTTCAAGCCGCCAGCTCTACAGCCTGACATGCAGATGGATGGATTTTCTCTCCTGATAATGGGGGGAAAATGTGTTATATAAGCCAAGAAAACTCCTCACGAAAATCCCTGATCTGCCCTGTCTTTGTAAATCTCTTCAGGTGGCCAATAAATCCACCGTGCCAAGAGGACCAAACGAAAGGAAGGCTTCATGAGGGGGGAAGTCCTGGGTTTGTGTCCAGAGGAGGAGGAGAAGCATGGAACCTGCCCGTACACCTGTGACAGTCCGGATTATTTGGTAGAAGGGGGAAAAAAAACAGGATCTAAAACTTAGAGAAAACATCCTGTTTCCCCCCCTCCCTCATCTCATCCCAGAAGTGTTTATATAGCTTTTCCTGCTCCTGTCTGCAGAAACGGGACAGATGAGTCAGGCTAAGGTGGAAGAGGGGCCACTTCCTGCTCGTCTGCATTCAGACGTCCCATTCAGCCGTCTCTCTGCTGAACAACAGCTCATCAGTTCTTGATGGACTTGAATGAAAGAATGATGACTGATCGCCCGCTTCCTTTCATCTTCAAATATAGCGACAGACGTGACACCTCTTCTTGTATTGAGAACCGGCTTCCGGTCAGGAAGTTTGGAAATAGAGGGAATTCCCTGGAATAAACCCCAAGATATCATTGGGAATCACAAACGGCAGCTCGTGTGCTCGTGCTGCTCGTCATTGTTTTATTTAGCCATTTCAACGAGCTTCCTTTTCCCACATTTGGCCTAAATCGGGGGCTGGTTTTTCTGGTGTGCTCCATTGTGAGCGCCACTGAAAAGTTTGACAATTTCTTTTGTTCTTGAAATCTGACCATTCAGCACCAAATATCTCCAGAGAAGTGCACAGATTTGCCAGATTACGCAACATGTGAAGAAGGCCATAAAAAGGTCATTTTATGTATTCACAAAAAGCAAACGGTGCAATTTAAAATGTCTCTCATAGCCTAATGTGAAATATTCATAAATAAAATAGAATATAAACAATATGATAGGATAACTCTGGGGATCTTGCTCTAATTTTTAGACTGACTATTGTTCATTCACTAAGCAACTCTTTGTATACACTTTCATAGCTGTTATTCTTACTGTGGCGCTTAAAAAAAATTCAGCTCAGACCTTTTTTTTCTGCATTTTAATTAATAAGAATTATTTAGTTATTTTTGGTCCCAGACCTCTTGATGATAAAGTAAACCTTGAACTCAGATTCTGGACTCCTTGTTAGGAGATAAACGTAAAGATTTAGATTAAACAATTCTTCCTGTAATTACTTATGGACAATTTCAACAAAAGCTTGAATGTAAAAGCCTCTGGTGAGCTGTAACTTGTTGAAGGTCGTGTTGCTTTACATGTTTAATCTTGCCACGTTGTCAGAGGGCACGTTGTTCCCGCAGTCCACGCAGGAAGTGACTACCAAAACGGAAGTGACTGTGAGCGGAAGACGAAGTGTTAAAGTTACGACCCGAGTGGGAGAGTTGCATTCAGGAAGCATCCTGTGCACAACAAAATGCTTCCTGCTCCCGTCGCCGACGGCCAGAAAGAGGGTGTTTGATGGAGCTTGGAGGGAAACAAAGAGGTGAAGCCTCCTAAATCTGCTAACAACTAAATATAAGTGGAAAAAAAAACTGTGATACTTGCAGGAAAACCCAGCTTCTTTATCATTCAGCCAACTATTGTAGACCCTATCAAACTCCTGAGTGGAAAAATTTATTCCTTTCACTTTAGTCGCCACATTCCTTCACACACAGATACACCCACCAAGGCCCCACTCCTGACACACAGCTTGGAAGGCATTTTAAACTTAAAAGAAGTGCAGATTATTATGAAATGACTAAAACAATGTGTGATGCAACAGCAGCAGAGCCAACTAAAGTCGAATTTCTGGCTGAGCGCCCGCCGTAGGGATGAGCGGCTCTGGACCTGAACTCGACAGTGATCTGATGAGGCTCATCGAAATCAGGATGATCAGAGTTGGAAGTTTTAATCCCTGGATTTGCACAAACACACCTCTCTCTTGCTGTTGGTTTTCTGGTTTATCACAATTTTAAAGTTGAAATTGTTAACATGTATAATGGAAGAAAATGGCTGCCCTTGACTCCAGTGCAATAGTAGTCTGAGCGAGTACTTCTAGTACTAAAAGTCTGAGCCACTTTCTGTTATGGCGGCAGTTCAGTTTAGTCCCCTGTGAAACAATCCTCCAGGGTTTTGGAGACAACACTGTTTCAAATGAGCATCTTCAGAGCCAGCCCATGACAATGCAAACTTTAAATACTACAATCATGGGCCTATTTCCTTCTTTTTTAAAATTTTGCCTCTTTACCTCACCATATCTTTAAGTATTTAAGATCTATTGGGTTTTTTCCTCTCTATGGAATAGGCTTGGTTAAGTTACTTTTTCAGGTTAATTTTTTTTTTCTTCTAATGTTACGGAGAACTCTGGCACCACACCTTCAACAACCCTATATTAGAAACTTTAATTCTGCATGCCCCCAAACGTGTCCGGACCTGTTTGCTTGCTCCAAAGTTGTTGATGCTCCTGTTGTGCCTACGTGATGTGCCCCATTGCCAAACAGATGCCCCACCCTGACAAAAGGCCACATCCCCTCTATCCAGCCTGCTAGCTATTGTGTGGGTATCTGGCACCCGCAGGTTCAGCTGTTGTTTCCCATCTTCTGGCCTGCACATGACATGTCCAGCCTCTGCTACCCCGCCTCCTTCTAACCAGTCATTTCTTCACACTCGTGTAAATAATAGTCAGCTTGCAGCTGGATCCTGCAGCTACCTGAAATCACAGTTGCAGCAAAAAATATTTCATGTCACTGAATGCTACACATGATTACACTGGTTTACAATTGATTGTAAATATAAAATAAATGCATGGCACTTGCTCTTTGAAAAAAAAAATGCATATACATAATATTTTTAAAACACTTTGAAAATATGTGAGCTTGTACAACTTGTAGGTCACTCATTTGGCTAAAACACTCAAAAAAAAAGGGGGAAAATGTTGCTACAGCTAT
Source organism: Poecilia formosa (assembly GCF_000485575.1). Lineage (NCBI taxonomy): Eukaryota > Metazoa > Chordata > Actinopteri > Cyprinodontiformes > Poeciliidae > Poecilia > Poecilia formosa. The sequence continues at coordinate 798,137 of NW_006799946.1, forward strand.
TCTGGGTAGGAGGAACATTTAGTTCTATGAAGTTCTATGAAGTTAATGATTTACAAAACATAATCTGCAGACATCAGCAGACATATTGAACAAGGAAAATGCAAATAAAAAATTTTTTTTATCTGAAAAAATTGCACACAGACAACATTGCTTGTGTTGGGATCAAATAATACTAATTAAAAAAAGAAAACCACAAAATGTCAACAAAATGAAAGAATGAAACATCAATGCCAAATTGATAAAGATGACAAAATAATATTCAATTGACAGTGAGCATTAACATGTTTCTTAAAATAGAACATTGCTATGATAATGCAGGTGTTGTTTTCTCTAAAATATTTTAAAAAAATATTTGTAAAAGAATCTTGCACCCGAATTAGCATACTCTGGTTAGCAAATATTGTTTTACTTGAAATTGTGGGATTCCAATCCAAAATGCTGTGACACTGACACCAAATTGTAAAAACTATCCCAGTACACCTAGAATTTTGTTAGAAACCTTTTCGCAGTCTGTTTTCGAGGTGCAGTCATATCTCTCCAAGTTGCATGTAAAGCTGAACAGTCGTGACAAAACTATACAGAAGTTTAAAATACACACAAACGGCTCAACTGGTTTTGGTTTGAACACAGAAAGCCATCTTAACATTCGAATATCAATTTTATGTACAACACAAAGAACTATCACCAGGGTCATTGAGCTTTTGATGTTTGTAGTCTTACCGCATCTGTTTGCTAAAAACAGATGCAACTGCTTGAGGAAGCGTTTTAATAATTAATTTTGCTCCCTTTGAGGCTTTTTTCCCCCAGTTTTGGATCTCAAAACATGTCATAATCAGCTCAGCTATTGCACAGATGTTAAACACCGTTGCTAATGTTTAGTTTTCGCAATTTTAGGATGCCATTGCATCAGATAAATGTTGGATTTGTAAAAACAAGATCTAGAATCTTCTAATTTGAGTATTAATAAAATAAGTATTTTATTTGTTTGTATTAGCGTAGGAATTGTTGTTCAAAGAATTCATTTTAGCTGACTAAATTACAAGAACAATCCAAATATCAAAACATTCAGGATGACTTCTAAATGTGTCGACGTTTTAGTGTGGTTTGGCATTTCTTTTGCATAAAATGACCCGTGCGACGTTGCATTTGGTAAACACCGGCTGTCCGTGCTGACCTTCACGCAGGCGACTCGGTACGTGCTGAAAACCTGATCCACTACTCTGAGCTGGCTTAAAGGGGCTGCTTTGACGCTGTGGACTCACATCGGTGTAGGAACTGAGGATTAGCTCCACTGTCCAACAATGCAGATGCACCAGAAACCCTACCCGGTGACAAGAGGTCGTCTCAGTGTTTTAAGGGACAACATGAAGGTGTCTCTGAATGACCTTACCGGACACTACGTGTGCGGTGTCACTGCAGGTCAATGGCCTGAACAAGCCCCCCCCTATTAGCTTTGAAATGTAAACAACTTATAGATCTAGGCTGGCATCCCCTGAGGGTCGGGGAGTGATGGGTGGGGGGCAGGAGGGGTGTCCTATAGGCTGCATTTCATTATGGAAGCATAGAAATGTAAGTAGTCTTGCACGTAGGGCACACACACTGCTTTTCCGTTTTTTTCCCTACTTGTTAAGAAAGTGAGTGCAAGCAGGTTTAAAGGAAACACTGGTTCATCAACTCATAGATACCACGTGTAAAACATAAATGTCTAAGATGAAACTAGCTGTTAGTTCACAATAATATCAGTACTAGCAGGTCAATATATTTAGTCTCTCATTGCCCTGCAGATGAACAGGATGCAAACAGTTTAACAGTTTGATGTAGGATGCAAAAGTGTGATGGAGTATTTGACATGTTTTTTAGTTCAAAGCATCACAGACGGGCAGAGCAAACGAGAGAAAGGAGAGACATCTCTACTCAGAACTGACAAAAATTGTATCCAGAGATGCAAATAGGTGGTGTGCAGGTGCTCATGTGCCATTAAAAAATAGAAAACAAACAAACATACAAAAGGTACTAGATGAAATGTTACTTAATAGCATACCTAAGATTTGAGGACAGATGGGTGCAGGACAGGCCCAGGAGCCATTGCTTTAGAACTTCATCAAAATGTCAACGAAGCAAGCTCCATTAAGCAATTAATTTGGTTTTCCTCCACCTCCAAAGAAAGGCTTAGACTGAGCCTGAGCCACAAAAGAAGTCCGTGTTCTCAGAAAAGTGGTCGCTGGAGGTCAGCTGGCTTCAAATAACTGATGAACGCACAGAGATGTGGTGCAGAATATGCCGTGATAATCCCACTCTGGCGGACAAAAACGGTGCCTGTTATGCAGGTACTAAAAACTTCAGTCATCCAGGTTTTTATTAGCAAACCAATAGGATCAGGGAGTAGTGCAGGCAATTGATAATGAAAACAGATGCAGCTAGGACCGGAGGACCCAGTGGTCCACTCAACAAACGGAAAGAGGAACTAAAAGGAGGAACAACATCAAGCCATCGCAGAGTAATGTTTTTCTTTTTAGCCTTTCACAAGCAAAATATGGACATCCTACGTGATTATGCGAGGAAGATATTCTGCTTATGAAAAGATTTTGAGTTGACATCAGGAAAACATATTTTCGAGAAGGTGGAATGTGCATCATACAGAGAAAAATGTCAGTTTTGACAGGAGCATTTTGTAGTCCTCTCTTCAATGGCTCAGCAAAGAGGAAATGATGTACGTTGTTTCTGTGTCCAGCAAAGAGGACATATCGAGTCAGATTTCCTTGGATTATGGAAACTGGAGGTCAGTCAAACAGCACAGGACATTGTTGGCAGGCTTGTGAAACTGTTAAACATTTGCTGTTTGATGGAGAAAAAGACAAGGTTGGTCAGAACCGCTTTTAACGCTGGAACATAAAACTCAGTTGTGTTCCCAAATTACGTCAACGTTAAGAAGGCCTTTCACTAGTTCCTTACATTGTGCTTGAGTAGTGCTGCATGTGAAAGAGGGTTTTTATATTTGAATATCATAATATACAAGTACATCTCCTGTCAACCTGACTCTTGCCTCTCACCTGCACACCATTTAGTCCAGCTCACTACAGAGACCTTTGTCCCAAATCCAGCCGTTGACTTACTGATGCAAACAGCTGATCGAAAGCTAAACAAGTAGGCCTGGTACTTCCACATTCTCTGCTGTCTATGAAATGGAGTATGACAGCCAGTGTGATGATGATGATGACGTTCTGAAGTTTAACAGAAGCTTAAGTGTCTTAAAAAAGTAACTTTTGTAAGCGCTGGAAAAGCTGTCATTTTTTGTTTTTGGTGTTGGAAAAGCAGATATTTGCACATTTAGTTTTCAGAGCTTGAAACGCCATTAGTAGACATCCATCTACTAATTTACTAATTTCCCTCCCCCTCCACTCTCCCCCAGCTTTACCATATTATTTTCTGATAAGCTTTTCGGCTCCCCTGTCATTTTCCACTCCTTGATCAGTGTATTTATAGCTTATTTTTTGGTTTCGTTGTTTTCCTCTGGCTACTTCCGTTGAAGTTTGTTTATCGTCATTGTTCTCTGTGCTTTGGCTCCTTGATCTCCAGCGTTGATAACTGTAAGTTTCCTTTTGTTCATCATCTATGAAAGTCACTTTCATTGGCAAGCCGTCTGCACTTGGGTCCTCGTTTACTACCAAACATGACAAAATGTGCATTTCTAATCCAAACAGAATAGTGACCAATAGCCTCGACGTGCTCAAAAACCAAAGTAAAACCAAACAGGTTATATTTTAAGACATTAAATCATTTTGTGCTAATGAAAACAATAACTTAAATAAAATTCAATGTCTTACCCTTAACCCTTGTGTGTGCGAGGACTGAGGCAAACGTAGAGGACTGTGGCAAATGATACAAGTTTTACGTGTGTGGGGTCGGTTGGACCCAATTTCTAGACACAAGCGTTAAAATGACTCCTCAGGAACAGAATTCGACCAGCTTTGTAAAATAAACACCAGGCCTTTTTGTTCTTACCATTTGCTGTAACTATACCAGAAAAGTATCCATCCTTGTGTCTCTACTTTTCTTTCCATCTCTTACCATTCTTATCTCTCTGTGTCTTTCCGACATACCGCTCTCAGAGTCAAACTGCCATCATTGTTCTGACAGGTACTGTAACCGTTCCCTTGCCGGCCAGCTCACCTTGTTATGGGTGCAGCGGTTAAAACCGGGTGCTCTGGGTTGTTTTCTCATTTCTGTTACCATAGAAACGGTTTTGTTGATGAATGTCACCTTGATATTTTTGCCATCTGCTTGAAAATATTACATTTTGTCTTCAAAAAGACAGATATTTTAGAACTACTTCTCTTTGAATTTCTTACTGTGACAAGTTAGCTAATTTATCTTTTTCTACCAATTCCTCCTCATCCCGTAACCATTATGAACTTCCTGGTCTATTTCTTGAAAACTTCTTTTTTTCTTTTGACGGGGACAGATATCTAATAAGCGTCAAAAATCACTCATAAACCATCACTGCTTCCTTGTAACTCAGCCAAGAATCTTGCTATGAGAATGTGTCAGTTATATCTCATACAAAGCTCTATACTTTCTTGGTAAGCAGCCAAACAGTTTCTCCGAAGAGCTTTCATTTTCCCCTAAAAGTGAAACTGCATTTTCTGAAAACATACTTATTATCTGTTTAGCTTCTGCTGCTACTAATGATGATAGGACACTTGGCATAAGCCCTCCTTCAGTTCAAAAGTGCACACCAATAAATCATAAATGAATTATCAGGGGGAAAAATTAAGCAGAAAGTTTTTGCCAACAGGCCAGAGATTTACTAAACTGTAAGTTTGTTTTGGGTCTTCTCAGACAATCAACAATTTTGTCTCAATGAAAATGTTGCGCTGTTGCTTTAAGCTCTACAATCTACATAAGACGATGGATGGTTGTCAAACTGCAACATACAGAAAAAGTTTAAAATTAAAATTCAAGTTAAAAATGCATACTATTATTCTTAATACACTACTATACTGTGCTTGCATACTTACTATGCAAAATCCCAGACGTGGAAAGTTTGCTGGTGCGATGGCATAAAAACCTAAAATTCATCATCTCTATGAGAACTTCACAGTGGCTCAAAGCAAAATGAAATTTCAATTCCAAGTTTAATGCAGAGAATCCACATTGATATTTCAGTTTTGGAACGAGTGAATTGGGGGAAAGTGTTGGAAGCCTCCTACGGTTTTCCCCATTGTCCTTCCACAGTATCGTATGTCTGCTGCCGTGCTTTGTTTCCACTCAGGCTTCCTCTGTTTTATTCGGGACCACACAGCACAACTGGCTGCGACTCAGGGCTAAATTGAAACATCGAACTGGAGTTGCTGAGTGGATAAAAAGGGACTAGAGATGATTTCTTCCCCCCCACACACACTTGTGTTGCTTTGACTCATCACATTTTTTCCATCTGCAAAGCCGGGGCTGATCATATTCCCTGTTTACACTTTGTTTCCGACTTGTGAAAGGCAAAATAGAGTTAAATTTGGATTTACTGAGTCTGACACTGTGCTCTTTCAAATCCTCTGGAGTATTTCTTTCTTTTTTTTATTTAACGTCCTGCAAATGGCATTGAAGACAGATGGGATGATATTGTTTTTGATGAATGAGTTTGACACAATGTTAAGAGGCAGCTTTCAACAACATCATCACACAGAGTTCAACTGATGAGGCTTTAAAACAACTGACCATATCAGTGGGTGACTTAGAGGTTGTCAGTGAATGAAAGGGAAAAGGGTAACAATGTAGCAACCCATCACTAAAAGGAATCATGAAGTACTTACAGGTCTATAGTGATATTAGCATATTGCATTGCAAGCCATGCTGTGCCATATGGATTGAAAAACTATGTGCATGTCAGACATGCAGGTTGTATGTAGATACCAAATGTACACTTACACAGAAACAAAAAGTGTTATGCATTTTTTTTTATTATTATTATTTTGCCGTGGTTTGGATTATTGTCCCCGCTGCACACCCTAGGTGTGCTTCACTTTAAGGTTGCAAACCACAAATCTTACTTTAAGATTTTCTGCTAACACGTATAATTTGTTTTCCAGTTGATAACTGTAACACACCTGGTTTCTGAAGAAACAAATCAGACCCAGACAATCAGTCTGCCACCACCATGTTTAACAATCAGCCTATACCATTTGTAACCTGCTGGATGAGTTATTGATGAGTTCCTGGAGTAATTCTGGTAGGTCGGACACTTCAGGGAAGGTTCACCACTGTTTCCATGAACAGTGAACAGTGGGCATCACTCTTCAAGGTTTCAACTGCTGAACAGACATAGCTAGTCAAACGGGTTGGTTCCTGAAACACCCAGGGGAATATTTCAGATTTCTGTACCACACCTCAACAAGAGATCATTCCTGCCAACAGACGTCTCTGCCTACAATAAGTCTTTGAAGAATTTTAATCAATATGAGCTACAACAATATTTAATTTCCCTTTCATTGAGTAAAGTATTTTTGAATTTGAAATCAGATTTCGAGAGTGTGAAGTGTCTGTAAACTTAGATCATATTAATCCAAATGCCAGCTAATGCTAAGTCACACAGCTGACCAGCAGACCTAAATGACCGCCTTATTTAACAGAGAGAGTCTCTTACATAAGGCCGTTTAAGGCTGTTTAAAACCTTAAAAATACCCAAAAGAATTTTAAAATGAACTCAGAAGCCAGACCAGGGGTAATGTGTTCTCTTTTACGTGTCCCACTTCCTGTTTAAAGATGTGCAGCAGCATTTTGCCCCGGCTGACGACTTATGAGGGCTGGCTGACTCTTAGATGGAGGGAATTACATTCATCCTGTCATGATGAAATGAAGGTGTGGGTTATTGTTTCAAACTGTTGCCTTCAAACAATTGATTTGGCCTTTCCTAATTTTTTTTAAAATGATAAAAACTAAACTTGACAGTGGCCCCTTTTTAACTGCTCAGTTTAAAATCACTGCGCATCTTCAAATCAAGGTTTGTGACTGTGAACATATCTCTGGGGTCTAAATCAACTGGAGGTCTCTGAGCTCTAGGTATGTTTTATATATTTTTCGTTCTTTAACTCCTCGTACTCAGTTGCACATTTTCTTATAATCTGAGTATTTGTTTTTTTTTTACTTATGTTGTGAATTTGCCCTTAATGCACAGTCTTATTTTATTTATTTTTACCTTTGTGTGAGTATGCATGTTCGTTAAACTCAAATTAATTGCTGTTGTGACACTTGGATTTCCCCACTGTGAAACGACAAAGGATATTTCTGTTCTCTTCTATTCTCTTCTCCAGGCTGCTTTGTTCTGCATGTGAACCCAGCATCCTGCTTATTCATAGTAGCGACCCTCTGTGTGATTGCTACGAGCGCCTTTATTGATTTGTAATCCTAATAGCCAAACTCCGATTTTTCTCCAATATTCTCCCCTGACAGAGTGATGGTTGGAAAACAGAGGAGACCACACATGTGTTTGTTATCGTAAAGATGGGACATTTTCGGGGAGGCCTGCAATCTCAGAGATTCCTAATGCCAATCAGTCTTTAAATAGGCGGTTAGGAAACACCGGCCAGAGCATTTGAAGCCTGGGTATCTCTGGCTTGTGCTCTTAACTCTGGGCTTAAAGTGAGACCAATTTAAAGGGAACTATTTTTAAATTGAACCTTGAAGAGGAAGGTGACAAACAATATTTACCTACTATAAAGTGGGACGGTTGCCTGCCGACAAACAACAAACTGTAAACAAACACCAAGGGCAGCAAAGAAGAGGGCTTCTACATGGTACTTCTGGGAGGGAGCTGATAAATTAGTCACTGGTCAGATGTCGTTTGGTTTAACCAAAATTGAGCAAGACGAGTGTTTTTGAAAGACATAACATTATTGTAGAAAAATTACCAGAGAGGAAGATCTTTTATTATTCAAATGTTGTTGCGTCTTGAACTGCATCACATGTCGTTTGGCTCAGCTTCAGTTTTGTGCTTATTGACAATGCAATTGCCTCGACACCTAATAAGTGGTTTTGATGCCCTTGTCGGCAACAACTACCATCAAGAATTTATGAAAAACAACTTTTCCATCTCTGCTGAGAAATTATGCATATCTCTTTTTTTGCAGAATTGTTTTATTCAGTCATATTGCATCTCAATAGACTGTCAGAAACCTTGAATCATTTAGTTATGTATTTTTTTGAGCAATTCAGAGGCTTTCGGACGTTCTCAGGACCTTGAACCTGCTGCATAAACAAAGTGTGCTTGAACTAAAGAACTATTAGTATTTTCTGGTATTGAGAACGATTCACAGTTACATTAATTACACCACTACCTCCATTTCCTGAAGCAGAGAGCAGCTTAGACAGCAGTTTTGACACCTGTTATGATCTTTTCAGGAATTTTCTTTTAGATTTATTCCAGATGTAATGGGATACACGCCTTTCAAAAAGTTTTACTCTTGCGGGATCAAGGCACATTTTAAAAAAAGTCTTCAAGACCAACTTTTTGGTCAAATGTGAGATGGATATTTTTGTTGCAGTGCTTTTGGCTTCTGAAGCCAAATATTGATGCATTTTTTTTTTTTCAAAGTCTCCTCCTTTTTGTTGATTCACAAACACTGACCTTAATGCAAGTGAGGCCTGGAGTGTGTAGATAGTGTCTATGGATTGTTTTGACCTTCTGGATAAGTTGTCTTTGTGTTCTTGGAGAAGATTTAGAAGCTTCTGAGCTGCCCTTTCTGAATCCAAAACTAAACGTACCATAGAAACTGTGGGGTCACATACAGGGGTTATGACCTACAGCTATCATTCACACTGATAAGCTTAAAGAAGAATGTAAAAAACACGTGAAGAAGGTTGAACTTCTCTGCATCACACTCAGCTCTGCAGGACCAAACAGCAATAAACCTTCGGAGTCCTGACGTAGGCCAACGTCCGGCCTGATTTGAGTGGCCTGCTGCATGTAAACAGCTTTTCTACCGTGTCACACCAACTCCCACAGCAGCTGGTTCCTTCCATTGTTCCCTGCTGCAGAAGAAAGAGTCATGAGTTGGACAGCAATACCTCTCAAGGGTGTCCCCAGAGCGACCCGGAGTGCCTTTTTCACACAATTCATCTCAATTCATGTCAGGAAAATGGATGCTGAGCAGGTAATGGAGAAGTCAAAGATGCCGAGGCGATGAAATGTAAAAAAAAACGAAGATATAAATAAGAAACCCATCAGTCAGAATGGTCTGTAGACCTTTATCGATGTTAGAGTGAGGAACTAGACTCAAACGCTGTTGTTACAGCTCAATGTGAAAAATGTCTGAAAGTTTTTTTCTAATAATTTGTGATCCTCTTATCATCGTTTTAGCAAATTTAGAGTGTACCCTTTCTTGTAAGGAAATGAACATTTAGTGCATCCTACAATTTCAACATGCATCGAAAAAGATCTTAAGACAAATCCAGTGAAGTGGAGAAAGTCAGAAGAAACGCTATCTGAGTGCATTGTCTTGGAGAATTGTTAAACTGGAACCCTACAGAAGGATTTAAAAGCATACTCTTGTGAGCCCAGTCTGACCATATGTGACCAGTCTTTAACACAAAGGAGAGTGGTCACTCGTGACGAAAACCGTAATTTGAAACACAAGAATTAAGACTGCTTTCGGTAAGACATAATACGTCCTCTGGTTCTAACAAGCACTTTTACCCTGATGAGCATGCAGAACTTCAGTTACAGATCTCTAAATGACTATCACCAGAATATTTTATATTAGCAAAACTGCACCACAGTAATGCAGCAGTAAAAATGCTATTACTAAGATATTCTCATCGTGCCATTCAAACTCTACTAGTCCATCAGCAGCAGGTCCACCTATAGCGAAAGCTTGGCTCTAAAAAGTCACTTAAAAGTAATTTAGAATACTCAGACTGCAGCTACGGTGACGTACTCTCACGTTGAGATGAGCAGATATTTTACAACCAAAATCCCTCATTTGCTGTGAAAAACAATATAAAGGCAAATAGTTATTTACATGTATAACTAATAAGATTATTAGGTTTTTTTTTTTTTCTGGCTATAACTATATTAACATTTGCCCTTCAAAAATCAACTAATTCATCAAAACAGTTCACTTTATACACCACTTATATGCAACTAGCTTAATATTTATCTATTTAGCTTGGTTTTATTGGGCCTTTTACACGTTTTATGCAAAATGCCTTTACTGACTGACTGTAGCAAAACTAGGAACATTGCTACCAATGCACTTTGATGGAGGTCAAACTTACCTACATCAGGACAGATGTTAAGTAAGTTACAGGAACCAGGAACTACTTTTGATTTTGTTTTGCCATCTGCTTAGTTTTGGTCACCAAGGGACCATTTAAGAGGAAATTAGCCAGAGGATCTGAATCCGGCAATTCCTTCTATCTTTTTTCCTGAAGTTAGGAAATATATGTATAATTAGTCCACAGCTCTCCATTATGGAAATATTCAAGGCCCCCAAGATCATCTCACAGAAGGAAGTTATGAATTGTTACGAGTGTTAACATGGGAACACTAATGGCACAAATCCTTTTAACGAACAAACATCCGGCAGCTCTGGTTTCCTGCAGCATTTCTTTCTTGTTTATATTTTTGACGTTAAAAGATTTGCAGGTGACTTTGTCTTTCCTTGTTCCTGGTTTAGGTCTTGCACTGATGCACCAAAGTAGAAAACTTTTCCACAAAGTCGAACAGGTTATTTCTTAATGTGAATTTCGATTCTATTTCTGCTCTTGCAAAATCTTAAATCTTTGATACTAATACACACCACATGGTAGAGATTCTTATTTGATGAGGATTTTGAAAATCATATCTACTTTCTTTTCACAATTGTGCTCTACGTTATGTTGGTCCGTCACACAATATCCCAGTGAAATACAGTGAAATGTTTGGTTGTACATTGACAAAATGTGATCAAGGAATCATGCTACTTTTGCAAGGCACTTTCGAATAATCTTGTTTTATCAGGAAGAATGGTTTCCAGGTGTTGCTTTTGCATATTTCATAATTACTAGTCTATAAAAGTACAACACTAAAGCAAAGAGTAAGATGGAAAATGCTCAAAAATCAGGGAATTTTAGGGATATGAACAGAAAGGGAATTATCAGTAATCTTCATTGTTTTAATAGCTGACAGATACCGAGTGTTCATCAACTGCTCATCATCACTTCCCAAACCTCCCGGCTGGAATTTCCCACAGCTCTTTGTGGTTCCACACAATCATGAGCTCGGTATCGTGCACGTTCCCCGCAGCCAGCTGTCATCCCGCTCGTGTAAAAGCAGCTGTGTGCGAAAGGGAAAAAGGGTGTGACGGACAACAGACAATGACTTCTGGAGGGCCGACGTCCGTTTTTAGACTCCAATGACCCGTTTTTGGTGTCATCCAAAGATTCCACTTGGGCTGGGAGAATTTGCACTACTGTTGCAGGAAGGGCTGGACAACTGTGCCGCTACTTGATACCTCAGATAGCTTCTGAAAATATATATTTCATCCTTCAGTCAAGGCGTTTCCGTGTGTGTGGCTAGCGAGGCTGCATGCTGCAGTCTTCCTGGAATTGTCTGGGCCATGCTGCTCTTTCCATGACTATGCAGAAAGTTTTGAAACGAATACAAAACGCCAAAGGAAACTCAGACTTCATCCAAAAAAAATTCCTTTTCATGAATAATTCTTGACATATTCACACATTTTAGAGCAAGACGGTCAAAAAAGATGAATCTGTTCCCTATAGGAGTCATTTTCATCTGCAAATTTCTTCAGGCTTTTTATAGGGAAGAGTCTGACAGATCCAAAGAAGCAAACTGAGAAACCTCCAGCAACAAAATGGAAAAAAAAAAAAAACCCTGTTTGTCAAAGTTACAAACTCTATCTGAAAGCTTGAGATGGGTGTAGAATCACGAGGTCAAATGTCAGCTGGCCTGTACAAGTTCAGAGGAGCTTAAATCACCACCAGAGTGTGTGTCTGCCTTGGCATCTGGCTCAGGAAAGGTGCAGATCACCTTACAACTTATGGGAAATAACCAGAAAATCTATGATCAGATTTTTGGGCTATTTTATTCGTTTGTGCATCTTCCCAAGGCAGAGATGCTTGACATGCCTTTGTCAAGTTCTAGACAGTGCAATAACCTCTATTTATGCAGTAGTTATTGCAACATTATTATCAATATTACAAATACCATGTGTATTATATTAACAGTATGTTTTTTAAACTGTTTAATTATTACCGTGTGTAAATGATCTATATTAAACAATTTCACTAAAAAACATAAAGGCAACAGGATTAAGTACTCAGAGTTGATAGAAAAATGAAAGGCTAATGTAATGACTCTACATGCAATAAAACAAAAGCATATAACTGTTTAACAGTAGATTGATAAGTTGATCTTTTTCCATTCGGATTCAGCATATTCGGACTGACTGGATGCTGTTAAGAGCTTGTGATCCATAAAGAAGATGGGAATGGAAAGACAACTGCTGCTGTCACTGTGAATTACACACAAAGATGTCAGAGTAAGTCTCAAGTTGCAATGTTTGCTTAATGATGAATAAGTGAAGGCTGCTGCTTAACCAAAAGGTTAGTCAAAAAAAAATATATAAAAAAAATAGACCATCTGCAAGACACTGAAATGCTCTTAAACAAAAACCTCAGAAATAAAACAAAACTATAAACCTGTGCAGGCACCGACCGGACTGATCAAACAAGATGACGTTTGGGACGTTGTCATTGGAGGGATAACGTAACTCATAAGTAACTGTAGAAACAGGTTTTTCTAGTACATTCCAGAATGGGCGTTTTGCTTAACAGACCTCTTCAAATGCTGACAAACCGCAAGTTATGCAATCTGCCTGTCTTTCGATCTGACGCTTTTCAATAGTTGTCTGACATTTTCCAGAAGTCTAATAAAGCAAGTATAACATATGTAGAAGTGAAACAATCTTTTCCAGCTTGAGTTTACTTTTAAGAAAATGAAAATGACAAACGATAGAGAGCATGGCATCATTGTGCGACATCAGTTCTGCGTCTGATATAAGCAAAACATTATTGTTTATAGTTCTTAAATGAATTAAGTGCAGTATTATTCAAAGGTCTTTGTAACTTTTTGCTTACCAATAATGTGCACTTTTTAAAACTCGTCATGAATGTTATAGCCAAAAATGTAATGTAGCCAATTTTCAGAAGATCTGAATCATAATTATCTCCAGAGATTTACTGGATTAGGTGAGATTGTGCAGACAGAAAATGGTAATTTCTGCTCAAAGCTTTAAAAAAATCTCAGCATTCTGCTTTTTAAAAAAATAATATTTGTAGTTTTATTTTTAGTCCTGTAGGTTTACTCTCCGTGTATATTTGATGGAGCCCACTGGTGTTTTTCTACTTTTGTTTTATTAGAGTCTACTAATTTGGTTTGAGCACACGTGAACTGTGAATCGCAAGTACCACTGAGCTGCGAGATGAGTGGAAAAGTACAACCAGCTCACATCTAAGTGCTCATAGAGGCCCGGTGGTTAATGTACATGTAGAGAGAAGAAACAATGAACCCGCTGAAAACGAACCCAAAGCCCCGTATGGTCAGCAGTGATGGCAACAGGCAGACATAAACACCACTCTGCAGCTGGACGAGCATTTGATTAAAGGTAGGAAATTAGATTTGCTTTGCGCTTTTTGCTCTGCTTCTCCAGCATTGATGACTTGTGGCATTTTTGACTTGGTGTGAATACTTCAAACTGGGATTTTGGTTTTAAAATTCTGATCGTAAATGTTATTATAAAGTTACATTTGTGTTTAAAAATAGTCTATGGATGGAAACTTCCTGATACAGCTAAGCTATTGAAGAGAGATTTCGACAACTTCATAAATTTATATTTTTACATCATTTTTTTTATGTAGATGAAATAAATGCAATACAGTCAAGTATACAAAACTTTTACATGTAGATGATTTCAATGGCATTATGGAATGTATTATTCACTATGGACCGTACAATATCATAATTTCATAAAAATAAATCATTTTTAATAAATTGTATCTTTTTTAGTCTAAATTGTCAGCTCTTTCTTACCTTGAACTTGTTTTGATTTCAAACTTAACAAGCTTTTCTGGAAGTCCAAGCTACTTACATAACTGTATAAATGAAACTGTTGCATAAACGGGGAAAGAAACTGAAACTGATGAATGGACGAAAGCAATGCTGATTAAAAATAACATCCGCAACGTCTTTTCCTATAAATGAATTCCCCGAAGAAAAGAAAATGCTCGAAGGAATGCTCCCATCGACCTCACCTTCCTCCTAAGCATTCTGTAGGAGGTTAATGCAAACAGTTGGTGACTTTAGTGTTGACTTGAAAAACATCCAATGAGATAATTTTAAAAATGACACATGTAGCTGGCTGCTGAAGTCCTCTGATAATATTTTTCTTAGGGATCTTCTAATGTAATCCTTATAATCATTATTATTGGGAAGGATTCTGGTTAGAGTGAGGAGTCTTTCAATATGAAACAATGATAACTGTGAATATTTATTATTTTTCATAAACCAGCTCAAAATCTGCTATATCTTGAGGACTTTGCATACATTTATTTTACACTTCGTATTATTATTGTCGAAGCATTGCACCTTATCAGATAGTTGCTTATGTTAAGGTACAGTTAAGCTCAAAAGAGATCAAGTATCTCTTCACATGTGAAAAAAAAAAAAAAGATAACTAATGATTAGAATGGTGGCAAGGAGACATCCAGTCTCACCAAATGTGAATAGTCAAAGTCAATAGCTTGTCAGTCATTAAAAAAACAATTGGATCACGGTAATGACACAAAAGAAAGTTCACTCCCACCTCCTGAGCCATTGTCAACCAAATATATATCTTCACTTATATTACATAGATTCATTTCACATACAATAAAATATTTAGAGCCTTTATTTCTTATCATTTTGATCACACAGATAATGACTCAAAATTAAGTGTCTCAGAATATTACAAAAAAAAAAAAAAGTAAACTAATGGTGTTATACTGTAATTAGCTTATGAACTCAAAGCACCTGCAAAGGTTTTGCTGAGCCTCTAAATGTGTCAGTTGACTGCACATGGAGACCACTGCTGACTGGACAGATGTCCAAAAGACAGTCACTGACACCCTCCACAAGAAAGATGAGCCACAGCATGTCACTGAGGAAGAAGCGGATTGTTCACATAGTGCTGCAGCCACACATATCCATATAAAGCTGAGTTGAAGCAAAAGTGTGGTAAGAAACGAGAAACCAGAAGCTTTGAGAGGATTGTTAAGCCAAATCCATTCAAGAATTTGAGGAGCCTCAGTACGAGAGGACTGAGGTTAGAGTCGTTGCTTCAAGAGCCACTATGCACAAATTAATTCTCCATGAGTCACAAGTATCTTACCTTTATTTTGGAATCAATGTAAAGGTGAAAACAGCAAAGCTCTTTTTACACCTTAGCCCGGATAGTGTATTAAAAGTGCTTAATAGAAGTAAAATCTTTTTACTTTGTTCCTTATAACAGTTTCTTCTGTTGTGTTTTTCTCCAGGTGATGCATCACACAAAATGGTCAATCAGGACTAATATTTTACATCAACAAACTATGCCATTTTAACACATAGTTGAAATGTATTTACATTGCATGCAAATGCCATGCTTTCTGATTAGATTATTATTTTATGTCTCTTTGAACTGACACATTTTTTTTTTTACCTCATATTTAATCTTAGTGTCTTAATGATTACCTTCAGGATCTTTGGGGCTAATAAATAGATAGCATCATTTTTAGGCCAACAAAGCTCCAGCTTTTCCTCTTTGTTGGACTCGGCGTGTCGTGGGCACGTGGAAGGAGCTCTACTCAAACAAACGGCTCCATTGATGATTGAATAAGAGGTACTTCTTGCTCTGTGAATTCCTATCTCAGGATGCATCTCAGGCCTCTAATACCTGCCATCCTGATTAGATGTGGAGACAAAGCTCTGTTTCATCCTTCCCTCTCCTAATCGCATCATCTCGAACTGATCACCTTGCAGCTACGTGTAATACACGGCGTGCATCAAAAGTCGTTTGGATTTTGAGGAAAAGAGGCAGAAAAAAAGGTTTTGGATGCCTGCATTTATGCCGGGTTTCCTTAAGTTACAATGAGACGCTGATCTGACCTGTATCTCCTGCATGCAGCTGTGTTTACTTTCCACTTGCCTGCTGTAAGCAGACGGATGGTTTAACAATGACCTCAAAAAAAAAAAAATAAATAAATAAAGCCACATAATCCACAATCCTGAGGGGAAATCTGTGTGTGGATAGTTTTTAAGTAATACATAAATTAATTGAATGGATGATACTTTAGCTTCATTGTTTCAGCTTCGTTTTCCAATTGTTGGCTGACATTACACAATAAATATTGGATTCAGACAGAAGAACGCAAATAAGTTACCCACTTAAAGCAAATTTTTGGATTTCTTCAGAAATATCTTTGACATAAATTAATTTTAAACATTGACTGTCTTGTGGTGCGGAAGACCCAGATTTTTCTTCTTTTTTGTGTGTGTGTTACATAATCGGCACACGTATAGGCAGAAATCATGTGCTTTGTGTAAGACAGAAGAAAAGTGGAGATAATGTGATCAAGGACATGTTTACTTAATCCACACACACCCCCGGTTTCTATGGAGAGACTGGAGCTGCAAACTGAAGTGTCTGTGGCTAAAGACTCAGGCTGTGGTGAGAGCAAGACTACCAAGACAGGTGACAGTGGCAAACACACACACACACACGCACACACGCACACACACACACACACCCCCACACACACACACGCAGACACACGACACCATTAGGCTCCATGAAAGGCCAGACCCTGTCAGCATTAATCAGCCCCAGCCTGTTATTGTGAACGTCTTAGCCGATGTGTTCCTGGATACCGAACGGCAGGTTTTCCCTCATCATTGTGTGTGCATAAGCCATGTGATCAAGAAGGACAACCAGGTCCTTGTGCCCTGTTGTTTTCCTCCACCAGGAAAGTTAAAACACCATCTTTTTCCATCGCACCATAAGGCTTCAGCTTGATTTTCCAGTTAAAACTGGCTGATTATCAGCCTGTTTGAGGCTGCAGTGACACATGGAGGTAGGGTCAGATTTGAGTTTGTGAGCTGATCTAAAACAAAAAAAACAAAAAAAAGTGGGGGTGGGGGGGAGTGGAGTGAACACCAATCTGCAACACCCAGATGTTGAAAGTAAGTCTCTAATTCTACTGTCCTGGTTTCCTATGCGTGAGCTCCAGATCCAGGTTCCAGTAATACAGTCCGTAAAGGTTTTAAATGGTTGCGATTTCGAAAACCACAAAACTTTTCCACCATCCACACCCTTTCAGAGAGAGTTCAGTGAAAGTACTGGAAAGTTTTTCTAGGTGTATGGAAAGTTGCAGTACCGCTCTTCAAACCTGTGCAATGCCAGTTGACTGGCATTGCACGCGAAGCTGATCTGAAGTCTGAAGCAATTTTGCAAGTCGCTGATACTTCTTCAGCAAAAGCTTCACTACAATACCAGTTTATACCTTTTTTTTTTTTTTTTTACTTTTTTAACATAAATTCACTCTTTCCTTAGTAAACCTGATATTGTACTTACATAAACACCAACGTGTCAGACTTTGAATCTGAGTGCTTAGCAGAAGCCTGTGACTCTATGGCGCAATAGGTAGTTACATTCATACATTTATTAGATTTCTTAACTGTAATTTTATCGGTGTTTTGCTTATTCTGTAGTGTGAGACAGTTTTTCTGATTTAGAAGCATTACCACGACCAAGGACTGTGGACCAAATGTTGGGGAAAAAACCCCATTACTATCCTATCTTAAAAAAGATCAATGTATGTCAGATTAGATTTTAAAAAAAAAAGAAAAAAAAAACAGAAAAAAGAAAACAAAGTGAGAAAGAAAGAGAAAAAAATTGTATGTTTGCGAAAGGAAGTAAATCACCTTGCAATAATTATGTCATGATAAAAAAAATCTGGATTTGAAATCCTGGAGGATGAACCAACCCAGAGCCATTCTACTTTTTTTGTTGTTGATGTTCTTGTGTTTTATTTGCTGTATCTCTGTGCTTTTCCGACTCTTTCATCCTGTTCGAGTCCACACAGCATTGGGATCTCTTTCAGTGTCACCCACTACTCAAAAATAAAAGCTCTTTGTTTGTGGGTTTACTGTTCTGGTACCCTTTAAGCATTAATTATGGGCGTGACCCCATTTCCTTTATATCTCTTCTTTAAAGAGGATCCTGACTAATTTGAGCCATTATGCCTTTTAAAGAGATTTTTCTCTGATTCAGTAAATACAGACTCTTTGTTGGTTGCCTTGGCACTGACAACTAAATTAGGCCTCTAATTGAAGACAAGTCAGATGCCTGTTTCTGCTGAATGTGCTGCTGTCCTTTCCTGCACATTATTAATAAAACTCTGGACATTGTTCCCATGAAAAAGACAAAGTGATTCACAAACTGTAACTGTATGGTTAGCAATACCATTATCTAACCAGGCTGACCATGACAACAGTGGTTATTTTTTTCTATGGACTTATTAAGGAAACTGTTCTAAATAGTCTTTTCAGGGCAATATCTAAACAGTAAATATGTTTTTTGTTTTTTTTTAATGTAAGGAGAATGGTCAGGTCATGAAATAATGAAAACTTGCAGAATCTAATTACATTATTTATGTCTATATTTATGTAATTAAATTGTCACATCTTGAGGTTAAACTGGCTTTCACATTTGGCAACGAGTGGAAAACCAGTATATCCAGCATTTGACATTAATCACATTTGAAAAAGTAGATGATTTTATTTATCTTTTTAAATCTGGGTGAACAGAGAAAGTCGGGTAGATTTTCTTGCTCAATTTCTGATATGTTTTGACAAACTCACTTTGAGATTTTCACGCTAAAGTTACTTCACATTTTAGAAAGAAAATGATCCCTCAGCATAAAACTTTACATCTCGCGTAAGCTGAAAAATGAATGATCAAACATCTTCGATTCCAACTCCACAATAATCATTTACTGGACTCTCTGAGCCGACCTGGTATTTCTGTCTGGTTAATTATTTGTAACAATTTGTTGTTACCTTCTGTGCTTGTATGTACCTGTTCCTTTTACACCGGTCCCTCCTGAGGGAGTTTAGACCCCGAGCTGACGTGGCTGGTTGTCAGCATCCTCCCAGTCCAGACTGCGTGCGCCTATAGCAACAGCTGTTCACAGCAGGGAGGCTGTCACATCTCTGGTGTTTAAATGAGCTCTGTGCAGACTGTACGGATCACAAGCTACTTTTAGATCATTATATTAAAAGCCTGGATGCATTTTCTGCTCCACTTCCCTTAAAAGCTTATGTAGATGGGTTGAAAAACTTGTTTTGCGTCTGTCTCGTTCAACTTATCCTAAAACCACTTAAATGCAGGTTAGATAACTGTTTTTTTTTTTTTTGCACAAGTTTTAATTTTCTTTTTTTCTTTTTTAGCCTGAACATTAAAACAGAAAATATGACCGAAAATTACACTGCCCAATGTCGCGGTGAAAAAAAACAAAAAAAAAAACTTAACAAAATAAAGTAAAATAAAAAACAATGTACTGAATGAATCACTGAAGGTACAGTGCATCAAGAAAGTGTTCAAAACTCTTTACTTTTACTGCATTTTGTTATGTCATAGCCTTATTTCAAACTCTATTAAATGAATCTAGTTTCTCAAAATTCCACACACAAAAATATAAAAGCCGAGAGCAGACATTTTCTAAATATATTGTTTCCCGATGGTTTTCTTCAGATTAACTCGTTGACTTTAGGAAACTATTGGGACAACAAAAAAAACAAAACAAAACAAAACAAAAAAAAAACATGTGGGACATATCCGGTCTTAGGTAAATACCCTATTAGGATAATGAAGTTTTTTTTTGTGATATTTTTGCAAATTAATTAAAAATAGAAAACGGATAAATTCACAACCTCTTCTTTGTTAATCCACCTTTTGCAGCAATAACTGCATTAAGTCTTTTTGAATATGATGCAACTGTGACAATCTCAGGTTGTTTTGGTTTTCTCTTGGGTTTGCATCTCCAATCACTTTCTGATTTGTGCTCATTCTTAGTTATTGATTAAATTAGTGCTCCTTATCTGGTGTTTATTTACTTATGTTAAACTTTTACTGTTTGTTTATTCTTTGGTTTTTCTTTCAGATTCTATCACTGTTAGATTTGTATACTGCCGTCTTCTCTCCTCTCAAGCCATTTCTCTTTCTCCCTCTCAGCTTACCTGGCTGGTTTCTACCCAACTGCAACCTGTTTCTAATCAACCATCTGTTCTTTGTTCAGTAATTAAGCTCCCCACTATTTATACCACTCACTCTCAGTCAGACCATGTTGGATTCTCCAGTTTACTTCCTGTCTTTGGTCAACCCTCATGGTTTTCTGTGCATTGTGCTGCTTGTGTTTGTGTTTCCATTTGCGTTTTTCATTAAAAGCTATCCACAGACTCCAAATTTTTGTCTATGGTGTTCTACTTTGTCCCTATCATTATAAGTGAGTGTGTAGTTAAGAAAATAAAATAAACAACCACTTAGTTAATTTTTTTTACTGATTTAGTTCTTGTCAAATATTAAAATTTTCCCCCATATTAAATGTATAATTATAAACATGGATTCACATGTGGTTGAAATCTTCATGTTTGTCCTGTACAGTTATCTTTATAATTGAAATATAGTGAAATCATGCAATATGTTTGCCACTCATTTTGGAAAGTGATAAAGATCAGCCAATAGCCAATAGCACAAAGGGCTAGTCTGAGATATTGTTTAGAGAATGGCGACAATAGTTCATCTCTGTTTCATCTTGAACTTTAAGTTGCTTACAAAGAACAGGACCAAAGGAACCTGGGTATACTGTTGATACCAGGATAACTAATCACTGGGATCTTCTTTTATAACACCAGATTGATCTGTTGAATTTAAAGAGTTTTTTCATTTATATCACAAAAGGGACAAGCATAAGTTGCTGCTGCCTCTCAAAAGAGGCAGTGGAAAAGCACTGCCCTACTTGACCAACATCTGTCCCCACAAAGCTCAAACTAAAAGTGTCCCTTTCTGTCCTCAGCTGTTGCTTTCCTTCCTCCCTGTCACTGCCCTCCAAGTCCTTGATTAGCCACACTGACCAGTGTATAACCTCCCTCTCCTATCCACCTACTACTTCCTCACTCCGAGTTGTTAATCTCTCTGTTTGTCACTAGATATCTGGCACACACACACACACACAAGACAACACAGCCTTATCCCAACCTTTTGTGATGTTCATTTAATCACTGACAATGTCTCTGTGCATCCTGCAAGATAAAATCAACAGGATAACTAGGCCATCAGCTTGTCTGGAAAATTGAGAAAGAATGGAATTGTTTATGTTGCACCTATAAAAGACGACCTACTCAACAGGAGTGGAGATAGGCAAATGTGCTCAATTCATGTTGTAAATTAAAAAGTTTTGTACATTTTTACACAAACCCTTAGACAAAGTCTGAACTGTTTGTCTGCAAGGCATCAATTTTGAACAAAGCATAGATCTATGTTTTTTCAGAACTTAATACATTGGCTTTGAAATATAATCCATAAAATCTGAAAAAAAAATCCCAGAAAAACACTGAAGTAAACATCAAAATAAAATCCTAAATATTATAGTGAAGTTGTAGAAAATTACCTGACCACAACTGTCCTTGTATTCAGCTTCATATCTTTTAGATGTTCAGTGTCGGAAACTTTTACTAACCCACTGTAATCGACACAATCGAATGTGACTGATTGGATCTGGATCCAATCAGATGTGGATCATGTGCTGCAGTGTAGCCCTAATATATCGCTCTACCACCCCCATGTTTCACTGTAATTATGTCATTGTTTTTCTGAACAGCTGGTTTAGTTTTAAACCAAATGCAATGGGACACACATGCCTCTTATAGACTAGAAAATGTTGGCCTATCTCATATTTTGTTAAATATGAGATAGGCATTTGAGTTCTTCTTGGCCAGCAGTGTTTTTCACCCTGAAACCATCCTGTGGAAGTCAATCCCTTTCTTATTGGTGAATCATGAACACTGAGATTAATTGAATAACATTTTCCTCTGCAGGGCTTTAGATATTGTTTTGGGTTCTTTTGTTGATATGCTCTAGGAGACATTTTGGTTGGCTGGCCACTGTTCCATATTTTGTCGTACTTCTTACTCCCTGCTATTACTTGAAGCCTTTATCAGTGTAGTATTATTATAATTTATGATCAAAATAAAAATATTAAAATGTTCTGTTTGTTAAACCCATAACCATAAATGATAATGTCAATAACAATGCTAGAAATAATAATTTCCAGTGAATTGAGTATAAAGCAAGTGTTCCTATAAAGTCTTAGAGATATATATTTTTTTAAATTGGTACTCTTAATAAAAGTCATGGATGAAATCTCCCTTTCTCTTAACAGTCACTCTTCTGTTATTGCCATATAAATTAAAATTTTAAGATTGCAGGAAGAATTCTCTCTTCCAGGACTAAATCCTTGTTTCAAAGTCAGAAAGAATTTCTTAAAATAATTTCTGTATCAGATTTTATGAATATTTTTACACAAGCAAAGGGTTGAATACATTTTATTTCCGCAATGCTATCTAAAATC
Organism: Poecilia formosa; assembly: GCF_000485575.1. Taxonomy (NCBI): domain Eukaryota; kingdom Metazoa; phylum Chordata; class Actinopteri; order Cyprinodontiformes; family Poeciliidae; genus Poecilia; species Poecilia formosa. Next base: position 820,829 of record NW_006799946.1, read on the forward strand.
TAACGTTCCTTCCAGATTGGACCCTCTGTGACAGTCACAGTGAAACCTCTTCTCCTCAAATTGACCACCCAGAATAGGGAGGGTAAGATATCAGCTGTGAAGTGTTTGGCAAACAAAAATAGACTCTGGGAGGACAAAACAGGGATCTGTCTGAACCCTGATTCACTTGTGCTTCAGTGAGAGTTGTGTAAAAATGTGGTAAACGGTCATTCTATCCCATATACATGCTGCATGGCACATTCTGTACAGAATATACAAGGTGTCCAAAAGTCCACTGAAGCATGGCTGTAGTGTATGGAGTAAACACATCTACTTAGTCGTCAGAGACGATGGCTTCCAAAGTTTTTCACCTTTTGACCCATGAAATAACTCTGGCGGAGTCTTGCAACCATGACTACCACTGGTTAATATTACTGGTTGGACATACAAGAGAAACTGTTAGCTTTAATATCTGTTTAATATCCAACTGACCGCTCAAACTAAATCTTTGTCTGGGCTCAGACACCCACAAAACAGACCTCAGCTCTGCCATCTTGAAGTGTGCATCTGCTCCAAACTGCCGCTGGGGTTTGCAGTTGCAGGCTGTTAATGGAGATGCTTAATTGAAATTTTGCAAACCCCAAAAATCTATTAGGCAGATTGTTATTCAAAAGTTAATACATTTCAGAAACTTGGTTAGAAAGTTGAAATTCAAATATGTGATACAAAGGAATAGGTTATAACATGGTCATAACATTCCTGTTAATAAAAAGGTTTTCCTTGGTCTATACAACATAGTTTTATTTTCTATGAAACTGAATTAACAATGTAAAACAACATCTTCAAAATTAATTAAAATAAATGCATTAAATATGTTTTGTGTGCAGTGAATCTGAAATTTTAACGTTAGATGATATTCTGATTAAATTAAAACAAGCTTCTGTAATATATATACATTGATAGCATTACAGTAAGCAACACGCATGTTGTCACCTTGTGGCTTTTTCTGTCATATGCACGATGAACAACATTGCAGCGCCATGCATACGTTGATGTGCAAACTTTTAAAATACGTAGAGGCACCCAATTTAAAGTACAATACCTGAGCAGCAAAGTAAAATGTAAAATGTTTTTGGTCCACACAATGGACCAAAAACCATCAGAAATTATAATTTTGGTGAACCCAGTGCCTTCTGTACCCTAAATTCGACCCCTCCAGTAGCAACAACCTTGTTTCACGAGGCGCCACAGGCAGAAATACTGCAATCCTCGACTGCTCCATGCCAGCTTTAAAGCTCCGACTGCAGCTGAGCCGCAGCCTTCAAACATTACACAATCTGAGTGCGCTCCCAGCAGCTGCTCCACCGGATACAAACCCGAGAGGTTGTTTAACAGGAGCAAAAACAATGGGCGCTCTTTCACCTGCAGTCAAATTGTTGATGACCTTTCTGCAGTTTCTACATTACTGCAGAAACTTTGAACATGCATTGCAAAATCAGTTTTGGTGTTATTTGAATAACGTCATTAAGAATTTGAATTATTTTATTCAGAATGAGGATTTGTGAATTTGTCTGTTGGCCTCAGCTTCAGTGGTGGGTAATGCTGATTTATTCAGATTAATATTTCACTCAAGGATGTGTGACTCATAATGTGTGTAGAAAGTCCTGTAAGAATAGCTCATTGAACTATTTTAATACTATCACTTGTTTTATATTTTATTGTCTATAGTTGACTCATCCAGTTACAACAGTAAATAATTTTGGACAGAGTGGGACTGAAGCATCTTTTAGATCAGGATACAGTAAAAGTCTGCGTGAGTCTGATGCTAATGTTACTTTTTATTTTATAATCCTGTTATGATTTGCTCCCCTCTTCTCGTCAGCCATAGACCTGTGAAGGAAAGTCAAATCTTTGATTTGATTTGTTCGTGCTGCTCGCTCACTGATGTTTGAGCTGTCTGTGTCATGCTCTATAAAAAGAACGAGTGAGGCCAGATTGGATTAACGAAGCGATTCTGCCTCACGATGATAGCAGTGGTGATGATGGGAAACCTTCCTAATTGGCTGCTGCCCGTGTGTTTATGTTTGTGGTATCAGATGAGGCAGCAGAATTGCACTGTACCACAAGGTGTGCCAACCTGCACTGTACATTGTCACCCTGTTGTGACTGGCAACAAAAGGCCAAATAACTGCGGCATTACGGCGCTAAATCATATGGCCTCTCGCATCACTCACATTCTTTAGCTTTGTTGCCAACATGACATTCTGCTGGGTTTGATATAATAGGAGGATCAGAGCTGGAATCTGTTAAACAAACTCCTGTGCTCCGACTCGGAAACTTTTTTTTTTTTTGGTGGATATTTAATGCTTTGGTCTCTTTACTTTGTGGAAGCAGAGGAACATTGCTTCTTTTATATGATTATTTCTAATGAAATGTTATTAGTGAAGTGATAAAAACTAGAAGAACATGTCTCTCAACTAATCAGAAAGAACGTGTGAAGCAAATTGCCAGGTTTTCTGCCGCGGGGTTCATGTACATGCTTCAGCCCAAACACAAGGCGCCTCATAGCTTTACCGAGCAACTACCGCTGTCAGTGACAATGTAGCTCCAGTGGAGATGCTTTTTGATATAATACCTGCGGTCTTCTGTCCCTTTCTGTTGAGAAGGTGCCAGCTAACAGATGCAGGAAATGGAAAGGTGTCTTTAGGGACAGGAATTATCTGGTGAGCAGGGTGAAATCCAATTTTGCCTTCTAAGAGGACACAGCAAGGCAAACGGGTATCGAGAAGGCTGATGAATTATTCAGAAACACGTTGTTTACAAGCCTTCTGTTAAATCAGTTCGGAAGTAGAGAAATTTATCCTGACTGAGTCATTCAGAATTTAAGGTTGTCAGAACTGGATTTATAGAACCAGTTGTGGCTCGTTTTTGATGAGCAGAAACCTGAACTGTAAGAAAACTCAAATATGTCAACTGCTCTCCCAAGGCAAATAATGCAATCAGTACAAGGTGACTTCTTCCATAATCAGCTTTCCAGGAACCTTGGGGAGAGCCGTGCAAAGAAAGGATGTGTTTGCTACCTAAGATAAGAATGAAAAGAAGATTTTTATTTTTTTTTTTTATGCAAAGTATAGGTCACAAATTCAAGGGAAACTGTATTGGAACAATGATGGATGCTTTTGTTTCTGATGTTGACACTTATTGGAAGTCACCCAAAGAAGTTGTCAGCTGCAGCTGGTTGGCCTTTAAAGTCAACTTAAATCAATTTGCAACAAGGCATTTCAGATCTTGATTCTGACATTCCAGAGTCCTTAGTGAGCGTCAAGACTTTGTGCTGATGATGTATTTCTGATTACTCTAGGTCAGTTTTCCTGATAACTGAGTTCCCAAAACTGAAAATTTATGTTTGAGTAAGAAAATGGGTTGGGATATTTCAAGCAGAAATATGAAATGAAACTTCAAGTAGCCTCTGTTCACAGTTTTGTGAACAGCTCTATGATTTCTGATTTCTGCTGTGAAATTTTGTACGTCGACAACATGAAATATTGCTCAAGCGTTGATGTACGTGTGTACAAAGTTTTGACATCATGTGAACGTGAGGAAACGCTGCCCTTTCAACAATAACATTCTGCTGCAACCACAAATATTTTAATTAGAAATATGCAGTTTCTGATGTTAGTCAAAAGTATTTTCATCTGCTAGGCAGATAATGGCTTCTTTGCCCTTTTGTTTTGTTATATGATAAATTGGAATGCAATTGTAATTTATAAGGGTATTTGACTAGACATGGTAATGCAGGACTTCATAATAAGAGAATTATAAGTGCGATTAAATGGTGACAGATGACGTCCAAATGTAGCTTCGAAGGAAAAGTAAAGAGGCAAATATAGTCTGAACTTATACCTACACTTGAGGTCATCAAGAAGTGAACTTTCCTGCTGACTGAATGAAAAAAATCTTTTCCCATGAGGATTATATTTTGTGGGGCATATGTGCTTCTTAAAAAGTTGCCTAGTATGTAAACAGTTGTTGCTCCTGACTAGATTGGTTCCTTGGTATTTTAAGAGACAGAAGTTTCTTGTTCTGTTTCTGTCTCTCTAATCACAAGTTGGCAGTGGAAGACGCGAATAGAGAAGTCCTCGAAGAGACTGTTATCCAGTCAGAAAAGGAGAGCTTATGAAAAAGAGTTTATTCTGAAAGAAATATTCTGTCAAACATGGTCAGACATTTTATTGATCTTTTGCTTTTTTCTTTTTCTCTTTGTTTACGTCTGCTGGGTTGGTGGAACAAAAAAAACAACATTTTTTTTTTATTATGACAAAGGAAAGCTGGTCAGAAATATTAAAGCTGCATTATTATTATTTTTTTTAAACAAAAAGATCTATTTTAAAATATAAAATCAAGCTGTTTATCTTAAGTGAGCAGCACACCAAAGTGTCATTGTAAGTAAAAGGTTATCTGGGTCAACACAGTGATCTGACCACAGCCCCCAAAGGCTACTGCCTCCTCAAGCCAGCCACCATGTGGACTGATAGTTTTGTCTGGTCAGGCAGGGGTCCATGTGAAGCAGGAAGACTTTACTATATTTGCAGACAAAACACCAAGGATCACAGGTCTGCAGGAAAACTGAGTCTGTTTGAACACCAGCTTTCCCAGAAGCCTCCGCAAAAGCCCGGCGTTCCGGTTATAGTTCAGGAGCGCAGGCTGTGTTTGTGTTGCAGATCCAAGCGCGTTAACTCCTGCATTGTTACTTCCAGATTACGCTCGCTGCTTAAATCTTGACCGGGGCTCAGCGGACGCTGGGCACAAATAAATAGTGATAAAATGAGTAATTGGCTCGGCTATTTGATATGTCAGATGTTTACACAGAAATAATGGGAGCTGGCTTAACATTTACCTTTGATTGTTTGTTGAACTGATTCACAGTTATTGTTATAAACGGCACAGCAGAAGCAGCCGTTCACCTACAGCAGTGAGGTTCTGCTGCTCTCCCCTTAACAATGTGCTACTATTCTTCCTTCCTAGCAGGATGGGCCTTTCCTGCTCTCAACTTTATATTAATAATCCAATAAATAAAAGCAATATTAAATGGTGTGACCGGAAAGTGCCTCCTTATTTTCCCACCCTGCATTGACAAAATAGAGCCAAGTTTTGGATGTAAGAAAAAAAAAAGTGCTTTTGTTTACCAAAATAGCAATAAAGAAGCTTTGTTTCTTTTCCAAGTAAAAATTTCAAACATTTCACTTATGCTACGCGGTGAGGATTTAAGCCTAATGTCTCAGACAGAGGATAGATTACAAAAAATAAAGATTGTATCTCTCACTTTTTAACATGATCAAGATGTGTCAAATAACGCAGCTTATCTGAAAAGAAAAGATCACACACACACTCACTCGAGAGCCTCTCAGAAAACTTCGTTTTTGAGGTTTTTCTTTCAGCTGCGTCAGTGACGGTCCTTTTCTACCTGTGGACGTAAAGTGCATCGTACAGAACAGATTTTTTCTTTCTTTGAATTGATTAATTGCTTATAAATGTCAGAGTCTATAACACTTGACAAAATGATTCAATTTTCAGATATAATCATCTTCCTAAAATAATGGCCTAAGTCATTTTTTGCCACAAATGATTATGACAGAAAAGTCAACACCTAATGTTTTTGCCAAAGATGATTTAGGCAAAAAAAAAAAAAAAAATCACTTTTTCGGGAACTGACTTTGGCCATTATTTCAGGAAGGTGGCAATATAGCCTCACATTCTTTTCAAAGCATTACATTTATTTAAGTTCTCTGAGTATTTGTCCTCTGCAACAGGTGAAATGATATTACAAAATTTCATTATATAGTTTAAGTATTGTGTTTTATTTTTTTTTTTGTTGTTGTTTTTTTTGACAAAGATCAAAATCCAGTTCTCGACTGGCAGCTACCATCGCCACCAAAGCTGAGATTTTTTAACAGTGTGGCTTTCATAATCCAGTACTTTCACATATGAAGCTTTTCACAATTTCAAAACAGTGAAATTGAAAAACCATTTTTTTAAATATTTAAGCAAATTAAAGTTACATAAATATTACATAAAAGATTGAATTCAATAAAGCCTTGATATATATGCTAATAAAAAAAATGTTACAGTAAATGTTTATTGTAGACACATGGACTCCTTTAACCTTCTCACAGATTAACCTGTGAGAAGGTTTGTACTTTGGTAAGTACAAAATGTCCTCTATTTTGTACTTACCAAAATAGAGGACATTGGTTTACTTAAAGTTAATTTTTAAATCAAAAATCTTCTCTCAACTTGATTGTTGGATTTCATCTCCTGGATCCGTTATATAACTCCAGAGACGGATGACAGAAACAGTCTAAGGTGGGATGGGAGGTGGATGAAAGTGAAGCATTTCTGAGAGCAGATGGAGGAAACAAAAGAAGGTGTTAATCCCGCCTACATGGAGTGAAAGAAGGTGAGGTAGCAGGTTGGTGTTACATCGCTCGTCAGTACAATCAGTGCGGCTCGCTAAAAAGAAATGTCACTCAGCTAAAAGTGAAGTTTCAGGGAAGACGTAAGTTATCTTCTCTTGCATGTCAGTAGGGAAAACTGGCCTTGGATTTCTTCTTCATCAATGGAGACAATATTCTAAGTTTTGTTGGAAAGTTTTTCATCTTGGTGTTAAAGTTTTAAGTGGTTTCTCTGAAGAGCTTATAGAGAAAACGCTCCATGTACATAAGGGGTCTCCAGAGTGTTGCTCGGGGAGCCCCTAGTACGATTTTGTGCTGCCCTGATCAAAGAGGTACAAAATTGACCTTGAAGCTTAGAATCATTTTGATTTAAGCTGAATCAGTTTCCTTTTGAAGGGATATGTCCTCTTGCCATGAAAGTCACCATTTATTTAAATGGCTTTGAGCTAAAAGTGAGATTTAAAATGATTTTGTATCAATCTTATTCCTTACATTGGCTCGTATCTCTTATTGTATTTCATCAGCTGTTTACACTGTATTCATCTTAGTGTTTGGTGAAATTGTAAAGCACTTTGACTCACGTAATTTACAGCATTTCTGTGTTTTTGTTTTCTACTGTTGTGTCCGAGTGGCTCCTATTTTTTTACTCTTTGTATTTCATTTTAAACCGTATATTTTATGTCATCAAAGGCTTTGCTGTTGATGGGTCTTGTGAATTTGCTTAGGCTGCTAATTTCTCGAGTATTGGATTTTTGCTGATACCAGATGCTTGTCCCTATATAAAAAAACTAAGTGATAAATGAAAGAGAAATTATTGACACAGTGATTATATTTGTCCATTGACATTTTATTGAAAAATAGCAATATAATGTACAATAATAATAATAATAATAACAATAATACAAAAATCTGTACATTCTGTGACTTTGCAGTACATTTGGAAGACCCCTAACAAAAAACAACTGCAACAGGGAGGACAAGTATTTACATGTGTAGCCGAGCGGCTTTCCGTCTGGTTTTTTTTTTGTTTGTTTGTTTTCAACAAAACATACATGATATAAATGTGTTTTTCTTTGTGCAGCAGACCTTCATGTGCTGGGGTTACAGTACATTTGGCTTTGAATTTTTTTTTTTTCCTTTTTCTTTTTTTTTCAAGTCTTACATTCTCAACACAGAACAAAGACTCAGGTAGTGTTGATGTTGAAAGATGATCTTTAGTCTTCTCACAGCACAAAAGAAGCGGATTCAGTTAGAGGTTATGACACAATCTTCGTTCAGAGATTGTAGTTTCTAATCTTGCATTGCTTCATCATATTTTAAAACCTGTGAAGTAGGTTTGTCTTTAGTAATCGACATTTTTTTTTAATTCAAGTTGAAGACAAAAATAATAAAAAAGAATCATCCAAAAAAAAAAAATGCTTTAGTTCTGAAAACTACAAAAACCAACTTATATTTCTCTGGTCATTCTGACCGCTCAGATTAAGGCTTGATGAAGTGGCTCAAGATAAGGATGATCACTGTAAAGAAAACAAAAATATTAAAAGAAACTGTACACACATTCTTTAAAAACAAACATTATTAAAATTCCCTAGAATATTCTACTTTTCTGTACCAAAATCTAATCAGGTGTTGGTTTAAACAAACATAACTATGATAGTAATACTCTTTGGTATTTTTCAGTAACAAACTGCAAAAACAAAAAAGAAGAAAACAACTGAAGCAACACCTTAGCAGCACTTCTTTTGGAACATTCACATCCCCCATATTTAAACCCTTTAACTCTCTTTAAATTAATGGTTTCTGTCAGTTTTGAGGGAATAACACTGCTCTGCTCAGAGGTTTCAGTTGATTTGAGCAGCTCTTAGCAGACGTTACGATCAACTGCTGTAAAACATAAGCTCAGAGAATCAGCGCTGTCACGTCAGAGGACACATTTTTTATTTCTTTTATTGCATACAGAGACAGTAATCTGTGATATCTTCTTGCTCTGAGACCAGCTCACGAACAAATACTCTGCTTTGTACCTTCTTTGTTCCGACTTTTTCTTTTTTAACTCTTTGGTTCTAGGTAAAAGCGTCAAAATGAAAGAGATGCAAGTGTGTCATTTCTCTATCCTGTAGCAGCACTAAAAATCTAAAAAAAAACTCAGAAAGCGCCTTGTACTTGCTAGACGGGACATCCAGGTACATTTCTTCACTTCTGAGGTCATTACAACAACCTGCTTCCTCTTTGCAGAGACGGAGCACACATTAGTGGGGAGTTCTTGGAGGAGAATTAGTTCTGCATTGAGCACATGCTTCATAGTGCTGTGTTTCATCATACTGTGTGTAGTCAAAGTAAAGACAGACCCCTTACATAGAGTCCTGGACCTTTTCCGGCTTCCCACAGCAGTACCACTTGACTTCCCCTTCCTGACTTGGCTTATCAAGCCTTCAGAGCAGAGAGGAGATGTTTTTTTGTTGTTTTTGTTTTTCTTTCAGTCTCTCATGAGAAGTCTGAGTCGTCATATTTCTGATTCTCGCCTCAGAGGCCTTGGTTCCAGCGGTACCATGACTTGGCTGTGTTCAGTCTCTGAGATGCTGTCCATCTGGGTGCCGTCGGGACCGACGCTGCCCCCGTTGCCCTCATCCGTGTCCTCCTTTTTGTCTAGTGCCATCTCATTTTCATAACAGAAGGAATTGGTGTTGGACAGGATGTATTTTTTCTCTGCCAGGTCTCTGGCACTGCACAGGGGAGTGTTTAGCACCTCGTATGTCTTGTGGAAGCGAGAGTAGTCCACCTTGTAGTAGTTCTTCTCCTCGAAGAGAACAGGCTCGAAGCGGTGGCCCCACAGGATCTCGTTGGCGACATACGAACTGCGGCACTGCGTGGTCATTGCCGTGGCTTCCACCATGCCCTCTAGGATCACCACAATTTCAAAGTCTGAGTTTTCCAGATCCTGCTTGCTCATGTTGTAAAAGGGGCTGTCCTCATTGATGTCATGGACGATAGTGATCGGGGTGACCAGAAAGATGCGGTCGACTCCACTGTCGAAGCCTACATCTATGTCCATTTGGTCAAGAGGGATGTACTCTCCCTCCGCTGTCGTTCTAGATTTGAGGAGTTGAGCTCGAACGTGTGCCTCAACCAGGTGGCTCTTCCTCAAGTTGCCCACGCGCCACATCAGGCAAAGCTTGTTATCCCTCATGGCCACTGTGGCGTTGTGACTAAACACCAGAGTTTCGTTTCTCTTCTTGGGTTTTGCCATTTTGGCCATGACCGCACCAATGATGAAGGCATCGATGATGCATCCAACAATGCTTTGAAAAACCACCATGAAGACCGCAACGGGGCATTCCTCTGTCACGTATCTGTAGCCGTAGCCAATGGTAGTCTGGGTCTCGATGGAGAAGAGAAAGGCAGCAGTGAAGCTGCTCACGTTGGAGATGCACTTCTTGGTATCACTTTCCAAGTCCCCATGAAAGATGGCCACAAGCCAGAAGATGCAGCCGAAGAACAGCCACGACAGGAGGAAGGCAAGGCAGAAAATGATGAACATCCACCTCCAGCGGATGTCCACGCACGTGGTGAAGATGTCGGCCAAGTAGCGCTGACCTTTCTCGCTCACGTTGATGAACTGCACATTGCAGTGGCCGTCTTTCTTCACGAAGCGGCTCTGTGGCTGGTGTCTCGTGTGCACCTTAGCCTTGCCGTTTGGTACCCCCGTGGTGGCGAGCTTCATGCTGTCCTCTTCTGATGACACGGTGCTGTAGCGGCTGGCTCGCACACTTCCCATCACCTCAGTCTGGGAGGGCTGTGCTGCTTCTGCTTTAGAGAACAGTCTGAGTTTCTGGAAAAAGCGTTGGAGAAACAGTTTTGAAACGCTTCGGGAGACCAACTAAGGGAGAAAATGGTGACAAAATGAGGCGGCAGAAGGGACGCCTCAGGGTGGGAGTACAAGAGGAGGAGGATGAAGTGGTCACTCCTCTTTCATTGGGGCACTGGACCTCATCAACGACATCTGCTGCAGAAACACAGAGATAATGATCTGTTAGATAAACTAGTGAAAACAGAATCGGTAAACTTTATTCAAATAAGAAAACATAAAACAACATTAAATCACTGGAGATGGATTTATACAGCGTTTATGCAGCCTGAGAAAAACAATCAGGAACCTAAAGCCTAGGATGAGGGAACTTGTCTCAAACTCAGAGTTTACCCCATTTTGACAAACATAAAAATTTAACTGTAATTTATATTGCAGCTTGAACTAACAGAGGTTGCACAGTAATTGCACTTCAGTCCAGTTTTTGCCCATTTACAAAACAGTCTTACTTTTCTTAGATGCCCCTCATGATCTGATAATTTCCAATTCAGTTTAGCATTACAGAGTTTATATGGCAAATACCAGATCAGGTAAATAGTTTAATGTTTTGTTTGTTTTTCTTTACTAAGGAAACGAGTCATTCTCTGTCAGAATGTACATAACATGCAACAAATGATACAAAATACAACAAAACTTGTAAAGTTACACAAATATATAAAGCATAATGTCATGTGTTTGCAAAATACTGCATATGGAATAAATTTTGTGCACAACTGATAAAATGTGTAATATCTGTGTCTAGTCGGCATTCAAAGCTGCACATTTTGTTGACGTTCGGTTGGTGACCTAATGTCACTCCCAGGGTTTGTGCACTTGTTCTTTGGAGCAGAAGCATGAGCTCCATTTATGATGCACAGCTTGTTGACTCACAACAAACTCCCGCTGGAGGGATTTCATCTTTCTGCTGTGCTTCTCTCAGCAGAACCAAAGCATCTCTCATTAGGTCTGGCTGTCCTGGCGACAAAAGTCATAATGGACCAGCTGAACTATGATTTATTTATTTTATTTCTTTAACTCGCAGTGAACTTCTCTATCTTGCATAATGCTTGTGAAAGGGAATCAGGTAGAGAGAGCTAGAAACTTCTTCAGATGAACCGGTACCACAAGTAGGCTGTGTACACTACGCAACCTCTGCTGATTCAAAGTGAAGTTTCACACCGGCGCAACATATGGCTGACGCAACTTCTCTGCTGTGTTAAACATCAAAAGCTACAGCTGGGCAAAAATATCAGTGGGTAATTTAGACGCATTTTTGATGTGCATCCACAGTCAAATGCAACGCAGGCTGCATAGCGTGATGAAGGAAGTCTGATTATTTTACAGCACATTGCTGTTGGATGTTGTTTTAATTTATGAAATATTAATTAAATGCATACAAATCTAAGCGACACCTTTCATTTTTATTCCCGGTTGTTTTGCACGCAGAAAGTTAAACAGATGTACAAAACTCTCTGACCATCTTATACTGGCTTGTATATAATTTGAAACATTTATTACTTGTCTGACAGAGAACGTACCAAACCCGCAGGACACATTTTAACAGGTGCAGGGCTGGGGGGAAATGCGCTGTAATATGAAGCAATCCCGCACATAGACATCCACATCCACATTTTACCCATAAANTGAAACAATGATAACTGTGAATATTTATTATTTTTCATAAACCAGCTCAAAATCTGCTATATCTTGAGGACTTTGCATACATTTATTTTACACTTCGTATTATTATTGTCGAAGCATTGCACCTTATCAGATAGTTGCTTATGTTAAGGTACAGTTAAGCTCAAAAGAGATCAAGTATCTCTTCACATGTGAAAAAAAAAAAAAAGATAACTAATGATTAGAATGGTGGCAAGGAGACATCCAGTCTCACCAAATGTGAATAGTCAAAGTCAATAGCTTGTCAGTCATTAAAAAAACAATTGGATCACGGTAATGACACAAAAGAAAGTTCACTCCCACCTCCTGAGCCATTGTCAACCAAATATATATCTTCACTTATATTACATAGATTCATTTCACATACAATAAAATATTTAGAGCCTTTATTTCTTATCATTTTGATCACACAGATAATGACTCAAAATTAAGTGTCTCAGAATATTAAAAAAAAAAAAAGTAAACTAATGGTGTTATACTGTAATTAGCTTATGAACTCAAAGCACCTGCAAAGGTTTTGCTGAGCCTCTAAATGTTTGCTCCCGTCTGGGTCAGTTGACTGCACATGGAGACCACTGCTGACTGGACAGATGTCCAAAAGACAGTCACTGACACCCTCCACAAGAAAGCTGAGCCACAGCACGTCACTGAGGAAGAAGCGGATTGTTCACATAGTGCTGCAGCCACACATATCCATATAAAGCTGAGTTGAAGCAAAAGTGTGGTAAGAAACGAGAAACCAGAAGCTTTGAGAGGATTGTTAAGCCAAATCCATTCAAGAATTTGAGGAGCCTCAGTACGAGAGGACTGAGGTTAGAGTCGTTGCTTCAAGAGCCACTATGCACAAATTAATTCTCCATGAGTCACAAGTATCTTACCTTTATTTTGGAATCAATGTAAAAGTGAAAACAGCAAAGCTCTTTTTACACCTTAGCCCGGATAGTGTATTAAAAGTGCTTAATAGAAGTAAAATCTTTTTACTTTGTTCCTTATAACAGTTTCTTCTGTTGTGTTTTTCTCCAGGTGATGCATCACACAAAATGGTCAATCAGGACTAATATTTTACATCAACAAACTATGCCATTTTAACACATAGTTGAAATGTATTTACATTGCATGCAAATGCCATGCTTTCTGATTAGATTATTATTTTATGTCTCTTTGAACTGACACATTTTTTTTTTTACCTCATATTTAATCTTAGTGTCTTAATGATTACCTTCAGGATCTTTGGGGCTAATAAATAGATAGCATCATTTTTAGGCCAACAAAGCTCCAGCTTTTCCTCTTTGTTGGACTCGGCGTGTCGTGGGCACGTGGAAGGAGCTCTACTCAAACAAACGGCTCCATTGATGATTGAATAAGAGGTACTTCTTGCTCTGTGAATCCCTATCTCAGGATGCATCTCAGGCCTCTAATACCTGCCATCCTGATTAGATGTGGAGACAAAGCTCTGTTTCATCCTTCCCTCTCCTAATCGCATCATCTCGAACTGATCACCTTGCAGCTACGTGTAATACACAGCGTGCATCAAAAGTCGTTTGGATTTTGAGGAAAAGAGGCAGAAAAAAAGGTTTTGGATGCCTGCATTTATGCCGGGTTTCCTTAAGTTACAATGAGACGCTGATCTGACCTGTATCTCCTGCATGCAGCTGTGTTTACTTTCCACTTGCCTGCTGTAAGCAGACGGATGGTTTAACAATGACCTCAAAAAAAAAAAAATAAATAAATAAAGCCACATAATCCACAATCCTGAGGGGAAATCTGTGTGTGGATAGTTTTTAAGTAATACATAAATTAATTGAATGGATGATACTTTAGCTTCATTGTTTCAGCTTCGTTTTCCAATTGTTGGCTGACATTACACAATAAATATTGGATTCAGACAGAAGAACGCAAATAAGTTACCCACTTAAAGCAAATTTTTGGATTTCTTCAGAAATATCTTTGACATAAATTAATTTTAAACATTGACTGTCTTGTGGTGCGGAAGACCCAGATTTTTCTTCTTTTTTGTGTGTGTGTTACATAATCGGCACACGTATAGGCAGAAATCATGTGCTTTGTGTAAGACAGAAGAAAAGTGGAGATAATGTGATCAAGGACATGTTTACTTAATCCACACACACCCCCGGTTTCTATGGAGAGACTGGAGCTGCAAACTGAAGTGTCTGTGGCTAAAGACTCAGGCTGTGGTGAGAGCAAGACTACCAAGACAGGTGACAGTGGCAAACACACACACACACACGCACACACGCACACACACACACACACCCCCACACACACACACGCAGACACACGACACCATTAGGCTCCATGAAAGGCCAGACCCTGTCAGCATTAATCAGCCCCAGCCTGTTATTGTGAACGTCTTAGCCGATGTGTTCCTGGATACCGAACGGCAGGTTTTCCCTCATCATTGTGTGTGCATAAGCCATGTGATCAAGAAGGACAACCAGGTCCTTGTGCCCTGTTGTTTTCCTCCACCAGGAAAGTTAAAACACCATCTTTTTCCATCGCACCATAAGGCTTCAGCTTGATTTTCCAGTTAAAACTGGCTGATTATCAGCCTGTTTGAGGCTGCAGTGACACATGGAGGTAGGGTCAGATTTGAGTTTGTGAGCTGATCTAAAACAAAAAAAACAAAAAAAAGTGGGGGTGGGGGGGAGTGGAGTGAACACCAATCTGCAACACCCAGATGTTGAAAGTAAGTCTCTAATTCTACTGTCCTGGTTTCCTATGCGTGAGCTCCAGATCCAGGTTCCAGTAATACAGTCCGTAAAGGTTTTAAATGGTTGCGATTTCGAAAACCACAAAACTTTTCCACCATCCACACCCTTTCAGAGAGAGTTCAGTGAAAGTACTGGAAAGTTTTTCTAGGTGTATGGAAAGTTGCAGTACCGCTCTTCAAACCTGTGCAATGCCAGTTGACTGGCATTGCACGCGAAGCTGATCTGAAGTCTGAAGCAATTTTGCAAGTCGCTGATACTTCTTCAGCAAAAGCTTCACTACAATACCAGTTTATACCTTTTTTTTTTTTTTTTTACTTTTTTAACATAAATTCACTCTTTCCTTAGTAAACCTGATATTGTACTTACATAAACACCAACGTGTCAGACTTTGAATCTGAGTGCTTAGCAGAAGCCTGTGACTCTATGGCGCAATAGGTAGTTACATTCATACATTTATTAGATTTCTTAACTGTAATTTTATCGGTGTTTTGCTTATTCTGTAGTGTGAGACAGTTTTTCTGATTTAGAAGCATTACCACGACCAAGGACTGTGGACCAAATGTTGGGGAAAAAACCCCATTACTATCCTATCTTAAAAAAGATCAATGTATGTCAGATTAGATTTTAAAAAAAAAAGAAAAAAAAAACAGAAAAAAGAAAACAAAGTGAGAAAGAAAGAGAAAAAAATTGTATG
This sequence comes from Poecilia formosa, assembly GCF_000485575.1. Classification (NCBI taxonomy): domain Eukaryota; kingdom Metazoa; phylum Chordata; class Actinopteri; order Cyprinodontiformes; family Poeciliidae; genus Poecilia; species Poecilia formosa. The sequence goes on from NW_006799946.1 coordinate 836,210, forward strand.
TTTGCGAAAGGAAGTAAATCACCTTGCAATAATTATGTCATGATAAAAAAAATCTGGATTTGAAATCCTGGAGGATGAACCAACCCAGAGCCATTCTACTTTTTTTGTTGTTGATGTTCTTGTGTTTTATTTGCTGTATCTCTGTGCTTTTCCGACTCTTTCATCCTGTTCGAGTCCACACAGCATTGGGATCTCTTTCAGTGTCACCCACTACTCAAAAATAAAAGCTCTTTGTTTGTGGGTTTACTGTTCTGGTACCCTTTAAGCATTAATTATGGGCGTGACCCCATTTCCTTTATATCTCTTCTTTAAAGAGGATCCTGACTAATTTGAGCCATTATGCCTTTTAAAGAGATTTTTCTCTGATTCAGTAAATACAGACTCTTTGTTGGTTGCCTTGGCACTGACAACTAAATTAGGCCTCTAATTGAAGACAAGTCAGATGCCTGTTTCTGCTGAATGTGCTGCTGTCCTTTCCTGCACATTATTAATAAAACTCTGGACATTGTTCCCATGAAAAAGACAAAGTGATTCACAAACTGTAACTGTATGGTTAGCAATACCATTATCTAACCAGGCTGACCATGACAACAGTGGTTATTTTTTTCTATGGACTTATTAAGGAAACTGTTCTAAATAGTCTTTTCAGGGCAATATCTAAACAGTAAATATGTTTTTTGTTTTTTTTTAATGTAAGGAGAATGGTCAGGTCATGAAATAATGAAAACTTGCAGAATCTAATTACATTATTTATGTCTATATTTATGTAATTAAATTGTCACATCTTGAGGTTAAACTGGCTTTCACATTTGGCAACGAGTGGAAAACCAGTATATCCAGCATTTGACATTAATCACATTTGAAAAAGTAGATGATTTTATTTATCTTTTTAAATCTGGGTGAACAGAGAAAGTCGGGTAGATTTTCTTGCTCAATTTCTGATATGTTTTGACAAACTCACTTTGAGATTTTCACGCTAAAGTTACTTCACATTTTAGAAAGAAAATGATCCCTCAGCATAAAACTTTACATCTCGCGTAAGCTGAAAAATGAATGATCAAACATCTTCGATTCCAACTCCACAATAATCATTTACTGGACTCTCTGAGCCGACCTGGTATTTCTGTCTGGTTAATTATTTGTAACAATTTGTTGTTACCTTCTGTGCTTGTATGTACCTGTTCCTTTTACACCGGTCCCTCCTGAGGGAGTTTAGACCCCGAGCTGACGTGGCTGGTTGTCAGCATCCTCCCAGTCCAGACTGCGTGCGCCTATAGCAACAGCTGTTCACAGCAGGGAGGCTGTCACATCTCTGGTGTTTAAATGAGCTCTGTGCAGACTGTACGGATCACAAGCTACTTTTAGATCATTATATTAAAAGCCTGGATGCATTTTCTGCTCCACTTCCCTTAAAAGCTTATGTAGATGGGTTGAAAAACTTGTTTTGCGTCTGTCTCGTTCAACTTATCCTAAAACCACTTAAATGCAGGTTAGATAACTGTTTTTTTTTTTTTTGCACAAGTTTTAATTTTCTTTTTTTCTTTTTTAGCCTGAACATTAAAACAGAAAATATGACCGAAAATTACACTGCCCAATGTCGCGGTGAAAAAAAACAAAAAAAAAAACTTAACAAAATAAAGTAAAATAAAAAACAATGTACTGAATGAATCACTGAAGGTACAGTGCATCAAGAAAGTGTTCAAAACTCTTTACTTTTACTGCATTTTGTTATGTCATAGCCTTATTTCAAACTCTATTAAATGAATCTAGTTTCTCAAAATTCCACACACAAAAATATAAAAGCCGAGAGCAGACATTTTCTAAATATATTGTTTCCCGATGGTTTTCTTCAGATTAACTCGTTGACTTTAGGAAACTATTGGGACAACAAAAAAAACAAAACAAAACAAAACAAAAAAAAAACATGTGGGACATATCCGGTCTTAGGTAAATACCCTATTAGGATAATGAAGTTTTTTTTTGTGATATTTTTGCAAATTAATTAAAAATAGAAAACGGATAAATTCACAACCTCTTCTTTGTTAATCCACCTTTTGCAGCAATAACTGCATTAAGTCTTTTTGAATATGATGCAACTGTGACAATCTCAGGTTGTTTTGGTTTTCTCTTGGGTTTGCATCTCCAATCACTTTCTGATTTGTGCTCATTCTTAGTTATTGATTAAATTAGTGCTCCTTATCTGGTGTTTATTTACTTATGTTAAACTTTTACTGTTTGTTTATTCTTTGGTTTTTCTTTCAGATTCTATCACTGTTAGATTTGTATACTGCCGTCTTCTCTCCTCTCAAGCCATTTCTCTTTCTCCCTCTCAGCTTACCTGGCTGGTTTCTACCCAACTGCAACCTGTTTCTAATCAACCATCTGTTCTTTGTTCAGTAATTAAGCTCCCCACTATTTATACCACTCACTCTCAGTCAGACCATGTTGGATTCTCCAGTTTACTTCCTGTCTTTGGTCAACCCTCATGGTTTTCTGTGCATTGTGCTGCTTGTGTTTGTGTTTCCATTTGCGTTTTTCATTAAAAGCTATCCACAGACTCCAAATTTTTGTCTATGGTGTTCTACTTTGTCCCTATCATTATAAGTGAGTGTGTAGTTAAGAAAATAAAATAAACAACCACTTAGTTAATTTTTTTTACTGATTTAGTTCTTGTCAAATATTAAAATTTTCCCCCATATTAAATGTATAATTATAAACATGGATTCACATGTGGTTGAAATCTTCATGTTTGTCCTGTACAGTTATCTTTATAATTGAAATATAGTGAAATCATGCAATATGTTTGCCACTCATTTTGGAAAGTGATAAAGATCAGCCAATAGCCAATAGCACAAAGGGCTAGTCTGAGATATTGTTTAGAGAATGGCGACAATAGTTCATCTCTGTTTCATCTTGAACTTTAAGTTGCTTACAAAGAACAGGACCAAAGGAACCTGGGTATACTGTTGATACCAGGATAACTAATCACTGGGATCTTCTTTTATAACACCAGATTGATCTGTTGAATTTAAAGAGTTTTTTCATTTATATCACAAAAGGGACAAGCATAAGTTGCTGCTGCCTCTCAAAAGAGGCAGTGGAAAAGCACTGCCCTACTTGACCAACATCTGTCCCCACAAAGCTCAAACTAAAAGTGTCCCTTTCTGTCCTCAGCTGTTGCTTTCCTTCCTCCCTGTCACTGCCCTCCAAGTCCTTGATTAGCCACACTGACCAGTGTATAACCTCCCTCTCCTATCCACCTACTACTTCCTCACTCCGAGTTGTTAATCTCTCTGTTTGTCACTAGATATCTGGCACACACACACACACACAAGACAACACAGCCTTATCCCAACCTTTTGTGATGTTCATTTAATCACTGACAATGTCTCTGTGCATCCTGCAAGATAAAATCAACAGGATAACTAGGCCATCAGCTTGTCTGGAAAATTGAGAAAGAATGGAATTGTTTATGTTGCACCTATAAAAGACGACCTACTCAACAGGAGTGGAGATAGGCAAATGTGCTCAATTCATGTTGTAAATTAAAAAGTTTTGTACATTTTTACACAAACCCTTAGACAAAGTCTGAACTGTTTGTCTGCAAGGCATCAATTTTGAACAAAGCATAGATCTATGTTTTTTCAGAACTTAATACATTGGCTTTGAAATATAATCCATAAAATCTGAAAAAAAAATCCCAGAAAAACACTGAAGTAAACATCAAAATAAAATCCTAAATATTATAGTGAAGTTGTAGAAAATTACCTGACCACAACTGTCCTTGTATTCAGCTTCATATCTTTTAGATGTTCAGTGTCGGAAACTTTTACTAACCCACTGTAATCGACACAATCGAATGTGACTGATTGGATCTGGATCCAATCAGATGTGGATCATGTGCTGCAGTGTAGCCCTAATATATCGCTCTACCACCCCCATGTTTCACTGTAATTATGTCATTGTTTTTCTGAACAGCTGGTTTAGTTTTAAACCAAATGCAATGGGACACACATGCCTCTTATAGACTAGAAAATGTTGGCCTATCTCATATTTTGTTAAATATGAGATAGGCATTTGAGTTCTTCTTGGCCAGCAGTGTTTTTCACCCTGAAACCATCCTGTGGAAGTCAATCCCTTTCTTATTGGTGAATCATGAACACTGAGATTAATTGAATAACATTTTCCTCTGCAGGGCTTTAGATATTGTTTTGGGTTCTTTTGTTGATATGCTCTAGGAGACATTTTGGTTGGCTGGCCACTGTTCCATATTTTGTCGTACTTCTTACTCCCTGCTATTACTTGAAGCCTTTATCAGTGTAGTATTATTATAATTTATGATCAAAATAAAAATATTAAAATGTTCTGTTTGTTAAACCCATAACCATAAATGATAATGTCAATAACAATGCTAGAAATAATAATTTCCAGTGAATTGAGTATAAAGCAAGTGTTCCTATAAAGTCTTAGAGATATATATTTTTTTAAATTGGTACTCTTAATAAAAGTCATGGATGAAATCTCCCTTTCTCTTAACAGTCACTCTTCTGTTATTGCCATATAAATTAAAATTTTAAGATTGCAGGAAGAATTCTCTCTTCCAGGACTAAATCCTTGTTTCAAAGTCAGAAAGAATTTCTTAAAATAATTTCTGTATCAGATTTTATGAATATTTTTACACAAGCAAAGGGTTGAATACATTTTATTTCCGCAATGCTATCTAAAATCTAACGTTCCTTCCAGATTGGACCCTCTGTGACAGTCACAGTGAAACCTCTTCTCCTCAAATTGACCACCCAGAATAGGGAGGGTAAGATATCAGCTGTGAAGTGTTTGGCAAACAAAAATAGACTCTGGGAGGACAAAACAGGGATCTGTCTGAACCCTGATTCACTTGTGCTTCAGTGAGAGTTGTGTAAAAATGTGGTAAACGGTCATTCTATCCCATATACATGCTGCATGGCACATTCTGTACAGAATATACAAGGTGTCCAAAAGTCCACTGAAGCATGGCTGTAGTGTATGGAGTAAACACATCTACTTAGTCGTCAGAGACGATGGCTTCCAAAGTTTTTCACCTTTTGACCCATGAAATAACTCTGGCGGAGTCTTGCAACCATGACTACCACTGGTTAATATTACTGGTTGGACATACAAGAGAAACTGTTAGCTTTAATATCTGTTTAATATCCAACTGACCGCTCAAACTAAATCTTTGTCTGGGCTCAGACACCCACAAAACAGACCTCAGCTCTGCCATCTTGAAGTGTGCATCTGCTCCAAACTGCCGCTGGGGTTTGCAGTTGCAGGCTGTTAATGGAGATGCTTAATTGAAATTTTGCAAACCCCAAAAATCTATTAGGCAGATTGTTATTCAAAAGTTAATACATTTCAGAAACTTGGTTAGAAAGTTGAAATTCAAATATGTGATACAAAGGAATAGGTTATAACATGGTCATAACATTCCTGTTAATAAAAAGGTTTTCCTTGGTCTATACAACATAGTTTTATTTTCTATGAAACTGAATTAACAATGTAAAACAACATCTTCAAAATTAATTAAAATAAATGCATTAAATATGTTTTGTGTGCAGTGAATCTGAAATTTTAACGTTAGATGATATTCTGATTAAATTAAAACAAGCTTCTGTAATATATATACATTGATAGCATTACAGTAAGCAACACGCATGTTGTCACCTTGTGGCTTTTTCTGTCATATGCACGATGAACAACATTGCAGCGCCATGCATACGTTGATGTGCAAACTTTTAAAATACGTAGAGGCACCCAATTTAAAGTACAATACCTGAGCAGCAAAGTAAAATGTAAAATGTTTTTGGTCCACACAATGGACCAAAAACCATCAGAAATTATAATTTTGGTGAACCCAGTGCCTTCTGTACCCTAAATTCGACCCCTCCAGTAGCAACAACCTTGTTTCACGAGGCGCCACAGGCAGAAATACTGCAATCCTCGACTGCTCCATGCCAGCTTTAAAGCTCCGACTGCAGCTGAGCCGCAGCCTTCAAACATTACACAATCTGAGTGCGCTCCCAGCAGCTGCTCCACCGGATACAAACCCGAGAGGTTGTTTAACAGGAGCAAAAACAATGGGCGCTCTTTCACCTGCAGTCAAATTGTTGATGACCTTTCTGCAGTTTCTACATTACTGCAGAAACTTTGAACATGCATTGCAAAATCAGTTTTGGTGTTATTTGAATAACGTCATTAAGAATTTGAATTATTTTATTCAGAATGAGGATTTGTGAATTTGTCTGTTGGCCTCAGCTTCAGTGGTGGGTAATGCTGATTTATTCAGATTAATATTTCACTCAAGGATGTGTGACTCATAATGTGTGTAGAAAGTCCTGTAAGAATAGCTCATTGAACTATTTTAATACTATCACTTGTTTTATATTTTATTGTCTATAGTTGACTCATCCAGTTACAACAGTAAATAATTTTGGACAGAGTGGGACTGAAGCATCTTTTAGATCAGGATACAGTAAAAGTCTGCGTGAGTCTGATGCTAATGTTACTTTTTATTTTATAATCCTGTTATGATTTGCTCCCCTCTTCTCGTCAGCCATAGACCTGTGAAGGAAAGTCAAATCTTTGATTTGATTTGTTCGTGCTGCTCGCTCACTGATGTTTGAGCTGTCTGTGTCATGCTCTATAAAAAGAACGAGTGAGGCCAGATTGGATTAACGAAGCGATTCTGCCTCACGATGATAGCAGTGGTGATGATGGGAAACCTTCCTAATTGGCTGCTGCCCGTGTGTTTATGTTTGTGGTATCAGATGAGGCAGCAGAATTGCACTGTACCACAAGGTGTGCCAACCTGCACTGTACATTGTCACCCTGTTGTGACTGGCAACAAAAGGCCAAATAACTGCGGCATTACGGCGCTAAATCATATGGCCTCTCGCATCACTCACATTCTTTAGCTTTGTTGCCAACATGACATTCTGCTGGGTTTGATATAATAGGAGGATCAGAGCTGGAATCTGTTAAACAAACTCCTGTGCTCCGACTCGGAAACTTTTTTTTTTTTTGGTGGATATTTAATGCTTTGGTCTCTTTACTTTGTGGAAGCAGAGGAACATTGCTTCTTTTATATGATTATTTCTAATGAAATGTTATTAGTGAAGTGATAAAAACTAGAAGAACATGTCTCTCAACTAATCAGAAAGAACGTGTGAAGCAAATTGCCAGGTTTTCTGCCGCGGGGTTCATGTACATGCTTCAGCCCAAACACAAGGCGCCTCATAGCTTTACCGAGCAACTACCGCTGTCAGTGACAATGTAGCTCCAGTGGAGATGCTTTTTGATATAATACCTGCGGTCTTCTGTCCCTTTCTGTTGAGAAGGTGCCAGCTAACAGATGCAGGAAATGGAAAGGTGTCTTTAGGGACAGGAATTATCTGGTGAGCAGGGTGAAATCCAATTTTGCCTTCTAAGAGGACACAGCAAGGCAAACGGGTATCGAGAAGGCTGATGAATTATTCAGAAACACGTTGTTTACAAGCCTTCTGTTAAATCAGTTCGGAAGTAGAGAAATTTATCCTGACTGAGTCATTCAGAATTTAAGGTTGTCAGAACTGGATTTATAGAACCAGTTGTGGCTCGTTTTTGATGAGCAGAAACCTGAACTGTAAGAAAACTCAAATATGTCAACTGCTCTCCCAAGGCAAATAATGCAATCAGTACAAGGTGACTTCTTCCATAATCAGCTTTCCAGGAACCTTGGGGAGAGCCGTGCAAAGAAAGGATGTGTTTGCTACCTAAGATAAGAATGAAAAGAAGATTTTTATTTTTTTTTTTTATGCAAAGTATAGGTCACAAATTCAAGGGAAACTGTATTGGAACAATGATGGATGCTTTTGTTTCTGATGTTGACACTTATTGGAAGTCACCCAAAGAAGTTGTCAGCTGCAGCTGGTTGGCCTTTAAAGTCAACTTAAATCAATTTGCAACAAGGCATTTCAGATCTTGATTCTGACATTCCAGAGTCCTTAGTGAGCGTCAAGACTTTGTGCTGATGATGTATTTCTGATTACTCTAGGTCAGTTTTCCTGATAACTGAGTTCCCAAAACTGAAAATTTATGTTTGAGTAAGAAAATGGGTTGGGATATTTCAAGCAGAAATATGAAATGAAACTTCAAGTAGCCTCTGTTCACAGTTTTGTGAACAGCTCTATGATTTCTGATTTCTGCTGTGAAATTTTGTACGTCGACAACATGAAATATTGCTCAAGCGTTGATGTACGTGTGTACAAAGTTTTGACATCATGTGAACGTGAGGAAACGCTGCCCTTTCAACAATAACATTCTGCTGCAACCACAAATATTTTAATTAGAAATATGCAGTTTCTGATGTTAGTCAAAAGTATTTTCATCTGCTAGGCAGATAATGGCTTCTTTGCCCTTTTGTTTTGTTATATGATAAATTGGAATGCAATTGTAATTTATAAGGGTATTTGACTAGACATGGTAATGCAGGACTTCATAATAAGAGAATTATAAGTGCGATTAAATGGTGACAGATGACGTCCAAATGTAGCTTCGAAGGAAAAGTAAAGAGGCAAATATAGTCTGAACTTATACCTACACTTGAGGTCATCAAGAAGTGAACTTTCCTGCTGACTGAATGAAAAAAATCTTTTCCCATGAGGATTATATTTTGTGGGGCATATGTGCTTCTTAAAAAGTTGCCTAGTATGTAAACAGTTGTTGCTCCTGACTAGATTGGTTCCTTGGTATTTTAAGAGACAGAAGTTTCTTGTTCTGTTTCTGTCTCTCTAATCACAAGTTGGCAGTGGAAGACGCGAATAGAGAAGTCCTCGAAGAGACTGTTATCCAGTCAGAAAAGGAGAGCTTATGAAAAAGAGTTTATTCTGAAAGAAATATTCTGTCAAACATGGTCAGACATTTTATTGATCTTTTGCTTTTTTCTTTTTCTCTTTGTTTACGTCTGCTGGGTTGGTGGAACAAAAAAAACAACATTTTTTTTTTATTATGACAAAGGAAAGCTGGTCAGAAATATTAAAGCTGCATTATTATTATTTTTTTTAAACAAAAAGATCTATTTTAAAATATAAAATCAAGCTGTTTATCTTAAGTGAGCAGCACACCAAAGTGTCATTGTAAGTAAAAGGTTATCTGGGTCAACACAGTGATCTGACCACAGCCCCCAAAGGCTACTGCCTCCTCAAGCCAGCCACCATGTGGACTGATAGTTTTGTCTGGTCAGGCAGGGGTCCATGTGAAGCAGGAAGACTTTACTATATTTGCAGACAAAACACCAAGGATCACAGGTCTGCAGGAAAACTGAGTCTGTTTGAACACCAGCTTTCCCAGAAGCCTCCGCAAAAGCCCGGCGTTCCGGTTATAGTTCAGGAGCGCAGGCTGTGTTTGTGTTGCAGATCCAAGCGCGTTAACTCCTGCATTGTTACTTCCAGATTACGCTCGCTGCTTAAATCTTGACCGGGGCTCAGCGGACGCTGGGCACAAATAAATAGTGATAAAATGAGTAATTGGCTCGGCTATTTGATATGTCAGATGTTTACACAGAAATAATGGGAGCTGGCTTAACATTTACCTTTGATTGTTTGTTGAACTGATTCACAGTTATTGTTATAAACGGCACAGCAGAAGCAGCCGTTCACCTACAGCAGTGAGGTTCTGCTGCTCTCCCCTTAACAATGTGCTACTATTCTTCCTTCCTAGCAGGATGGGCCTTTCCTGCTCTCAACTTTATATTAATAATCCAATAAATAAAAGCAATATTAAATGGTGTGACCGGAAAGTGCCTCCTTATTTTCCCACCCTGCATTGACAAAATAGAGCCAAGTTTTGGATGTAAGAAAAAAAAAAGTGCTTTTGTTTACCAAAATAGCAATAAAGAAGCTTTGTTTCTTTTCCAAGTAAAAATTTCAAACATTTCACTTATGCTACGCGGTGAGGATTTAAGCCTAATGTCTCAGACAGAGGATAGATTACAAAAAATAAAGATTGTATCTCTCACTTTTTAACATGATCAAGATGTGTCAAATAACGCAGCTTATCTGAAAAGAAAAGATCACACACACACTCACTCGAGAGCCTCTCAGAAAACTTCGTTTTTGAGGTTTTTCTTTCAGCTGCGTCAGTGACGGTCCTTTTCTACCTGTGGACGTAAAGTGCATCGTACAGAACAGATTTTTTCTTTCTTTGAATTGATTAATTGCTTATAAATGTCAGAGTCTATAACACTTGACAAAATGATTCAATTTTCAGATATAATCATCTTCCTAAAATAATGGCCTAAGTCATTTTTTGCCACAAATGATTATGACAGAAAAGTCAACACCTAATGTTTTTGCCAAAGATGATTTAGGCAAAAAAAAAAAAAAAAATCACTTTTTCGGGAACTGACTTTGGCCATTATTTCAGGAAGGTGGCAATATAGCCTCACATTCTTTTCAAAGCATTACATTTATTTAAGTTCTCTGAGTATTTGTCCTCTGCAACAGGTGAAATGATATTACAAAATTTCATTATATAGTTTAAGTATTGTGTTTTATTTTTTTTTTTGTTGTTGTTTTTTTTGACAAAGATCAAAATCCAGTTCTCGACTGGCAGCTACCATCGCCACCAAAGCTGAGATTTTTTAACAGTGTGGCTTTCATAATCCAGTACTTTCACATATGAAGCTTTTCACAATTTCAAAACAGTGAAATTGAAAAACCATTTTTTTAAATATTTAAGCAAATTAAAGTTACATAAATATTACATAAAAGATTGAATTCAATAAAGCCTTGATATATATGCTAATAAAAAAAATGTTACAGTAAATGTTTATTGTAGACACATGGACTCCTTTAACCTTCTCACAGATTAACCTGTGAGAAGGTTTGTACTTTGGTAAGTACAAAATGTCCTCTATTTTGTACTTACCAAAATAGAGGACATTGGTTTACTTAAAGTTAATTTTTAAATCAAAAATCTTCTCTCAACTTGATTGTTGGATTTCATCTCCTGGATCCGTTATATAACTCCAGAGACGGATGACAGAAACAGTCTAAGGTGGGATGGGAGGTGGATGAAAGTGAAGCATTTCTGAGAGCAGATGGAGGAAACAAAAGAAGGTGTTAATCCCGCCTACATGGAGTGAAAGAAGGTGAGGTAGCAGGTTGGTGTTACATCGCTCGTCAGTACAATCAGTGCGGCTCGCTAAAAAGAAATGTCACTCAGCTAAAAGTGAAGTTTCAGGGAAGACGTAAGTTATCTTCTCTTGCATGTCAGTAGGGAAAACTGGCCTTGGATTTCTTCTTCATCAATGGAGACAATATTCTAAGTTTTGTTGGAAAGTTTTTCATCTTGGTGTTAAAGTTTTAAGTGGTTTCTCTGAAGAGCTTATAGAGAAAACGCTCCATGTACATAAGGGGTCTCCAGAGTGTTGCTCGGGGAGCCCCTAGTACGATTTTGTGCTGCCCTGATCAAAGAGGTACAAAATTGACCTTGAAGCTTAGAATCATTTTGATTTAAGCTGAATCAGTTTCCTTTTGAAGGGATATGTCCTCTTGCCATGAAAGTCACCATTTATTTAAATGGCTTTGAGCTAAAAGTGAGATTTAAAATGATTTTGTATCAATCTTATTCCTTACATTGGCTCGTATCTCTTATTGTATTTCATCAGCTGTTTACACTGTATTCATCTTAGTGTTTGGTGAAATTGTAAAGCACTTTGACTCACGTAATTTACAGCATTTCTGTGTTTTTGTTTTCTACTGTTGTGTCCGAGTGGCTCCTATTTTTTTACTCTTTGTATTTCATTTTAAACCGTATATTTTATGTCATCAAAGGCTTTGCTGTTGATGGGTCTTGTGAATTTGCTTAGGCTGCTAATTTCTCGAGTATTGGATTTTTGCTGATACCAGATGCTTGTCCCTATATAAAAAAACTAAGTGATAAATGAAAGAGAAATTATTGACACAGTGATTATATTTGTCCATTGACATTTTATTGAAAAATAGCAATATAATGTACAATAATAATAATAATAATAACAATAATACAAAAATCTGTACATTCTGTGACTTTGCAGTACATTTGGAAGACCCCTAACAAAAAACAACTGCAACAGGGAGGACAAGTATTTACATGTGTAGCCGAGCGGCTTTCCGTCTGGTTTTTTTTTTGTTTGTTTGTTTTCAACAAAACATACATGATATAAATGTGTTTTTCTTTGTGCAGCAGACCTTCATGTGCTGGGGTTACAGTACATTTGGCTTTGAATTTTTTTTTTTTCCTTTTTCTTTTTTTTTCAAGTCTTACATTCTCAACACAGAACAAAGACTCAGGTAGTGTTGATGTTGAAAGATGATCTTTAGTCTTCTCACAGCACAAAAGAAGCGGATTCAGTTAGAGGTTATGACACAATCTTCGTTCAGAGATTGTAGTTTCTAATCTTGCATTGCTTCATCATATTTTAAAACCTGTGAAGTAGGTTTGTCTTTAGTAATCGACATTTTTTTTTAATTCAAGTTGAAGACAAAAATAATAAAAAAGAATCATCCAAAAAAAAAAAATGCTTTAGTTCTGAAAACTACAAAAACCAACTTATATTTCTCTGGTCATTCTGACCGCTCAGATTAAGGCTTGATGAAGTGGCTCAAGATAAGGATGATCACTGTAAAGAAAACAAAAATATTAAAAGAAACTGTACACACATTCTTTAAAAACAAACATTATTAAAATTCCCTAGAATATTCTACTTTTCTGTACCAAAATCTAATCAGGTGTTGGTTTAAACAAACATAACTATGATAGTAATACTCTTTGGTATTTTTCAGTAACAAACTGCAAAAACAAAAAAGAAGAAAACAACTGAAGCAACACCTTAGCAGCACTTCTTTTGGAACATTCACATCCCCCATATTTAAACCCTTTAACTCTCTTTAAATTAATGGTTTCTGTCAGTTTTGAGGGAATAACACTGCTCTGCTCAGAGGTTTCAGTTGATTTGAGCAGCTCTTAGCAGACGTTACGATCAACTGCTGTAAAACATAAGCTCAGAGAATCAGCGCTGTCACGTCAGAGGACACATTTTTTATTTCTTTTATTGCATACAGAGACAGTAATCTGTGATATCTTCTTGCTCTGAGACCAGCTCACGAACAAATACTCTGCTTTGTACCTTCTTTGTTCCGACTTTTTCTTTTTTAACTCTTTGGTTCTAGGTAAAAGCGTCAAAATGAAAGAGATGCAAGTGTGTCATTTCTCTATCCTGTAGCAGCACTAAAAATCTAAAAAAAAACTCAGAAAGCGCCTTGTACTTGCTAGACGGGACATCCAGGTACATTTCTTCACTTCTGAGGTCATTACAACAACCTGCTTCCTCTTTGCAGAGACGGAGCACACATTAGTGGGGAGTTCTTGGAGGAGAATTAGTTCTGCATTGAGCACATGCTTCATAGTGCTGTGTTTCATCATACTGTGTGTAGTCAAAGTAAAGACAGACCCCTTACATAGAGTCCTGGACCTTTTCCGGCTTCCCACAGCAGTACCACTTGACTTCCCCTTCCTGACTTGGCTTATCAAGCCTTCAGAGCAGAGAGGAGATGTTTTTTTGTTGTTTTTGTTTTTCTTTCAGTCTCTCATGAGAAGTCTGAGTCGTCATATTTCTGATTCTCGCCTCAGAGGCCTTGGTTCCAGCGGTACCATGACTTGGCTGTGTTCAGTCTCTGAGATGCTGTCCATCTGGGTGCCGTCGGGACCGACGCTGCCCCCGTTGCCCTCATCCGTGTCCTCCTTTTTGTCTAGTGCCATCTCATTTTCATAACAGAAGGAATTGGTGTTGGACAGGATGTATTTTTTCTCTGCCAGGTCTCTGGCACTGCACAGGGGAGTGTTTAGCACCTCGTATGTCTTGTGGAAGCGAGAGTAGTCCACCTTGTAGTAGTTCTTCTCCTCGAAGAGAACAGGCTCGAAGCGGTGGCCCCACAGGATCTCGTTGGCGACATACGAACTGCGGCACTGCGTGGTCATTGCCGTGGCTTCCACCATGCCCTCTAGGATCACCACAATTTCAAAGTCTGAGTTTTCCAGATCCTGCTTGCTCATGTTGTAAAAGGGGCTGTCCTCATTGATGTCATGGACGATAGTGATCGGGGTGACCAGAAAGATGCGGTCGACTCCACTGTCGAAGCCTACATCTATGTCCATTTGGTCAAGAGGGATGTACTCTCCCTCCGCTGTCGTTCTAGATTTGAGGAGTTGAGCTCGAACGTGTGCCTCAACCAGGTGGCTCTTCCTCAAGTTGCCCACGCGCCACATCAGGCAAAGCTTGTTATCCCTCATGGCCACTGTGGCGTTGTGACTAAACACCAGAGTTTCGTTTCTCTTCTTGGGTTTTGCCATTTTGGCCATGACCGCACCAATGATGAAGGCATCGATGATGCATCCAACAATGCTTTGAAAAACCACCATGAAGACCGCAACGGGGCATTCCTCTGTCACGTATCTGTAGCCGTAGCCAATGGTAGTCTGGGTCTCGATGGAGAAGAGAAAGGCAGCAGTGAAGCTGCTCACGTTGGAGATGCACTTCTTGGTATCACTTTCCAAGTCCCCATGAAAGATGGCCACAAGCCAGAAGATGCAGCCGAAGAACAGCCACGACAGGAGGAAGGCAAGGCAGAAAATGATGAACATCCACCTCCAGCGGATGTCCACGCACGTGGTGAAGATGTCGGCCAAGTAGCGCTGACCTTTCTCGCTCACGTTGATGAACTGCACATTGCAGTGGCCGTCTTTCTTCACGAAGCGGCTCTGTGGCTGGTGTCTCGTGTGCACCTTAGCCTTGCCGTTTGGTACCCCCGTGGTGGCGAGCTTCATGCTGTCCTCTTCTGATGACACGGTGCTGTAGCGGCTGGCTCGCACACTTCCCATCACCTCAGTCTGGGAGGGCTGTGCTGCTTCTGCTTTAGAGAACAGTCTGAGTTTCTGGAAGAAGCGTTGGAGAAACAGTTTTGAAACGCTTCGGGAGACCAACTAAGGGAGAAAATGGTGACAAAATGAGGCGGCAGAAGGGACGCCTCAGGGTGGGAGTACAAGAGGAGGAGGATGAAGTGGTCACTCCTCTTTCATTGGGGCACTGGACCTCATCAACGACATCTGCTGCAGAAACACAGAGATAATGATCTGTTAGATAAACTAGTGAAAACAGAATCGGTAAACTTTATTCAAATAAGAAAACATAAAACAACATTAAATCACTGGAGATGGATTTATACAGCGTTTATGCAGCCTGAGAAAAACAATCAGGAACCTAAAGCCCAAGGATGAGGGAACTTGTCTCAAACTCAGAGTTTACCCCATTTTGACAAACATAAAAATTTAACTGTAATTTATATTGCAGCTTGAACTAACAGAGGTTGCACAGTAATTGCACTTCAGTCCAGTTTTTGCCCATTTACAAAACAGTCTTACTTTTCTTAGATGCCCCTCATGATCTGATAATTTCCAATTCAGTTTAGCATTACAGAGTTTATATGGCAAATACCAGATCAGGTAAATAGTTTAATGTTTTGTTTGTTTTTCTTTACTAAGGAAACGAGTCATTCTCTGTCAGAATGTACATAACATGCAACAAATGATACAAAATACAACAAAACTTGTAAAGTTACACAAATATATAAAGCATAATGTCATGTGTTTGCAAAATACTGCATATGGCATAAATTTTGTGCACAACTGATAAAATGTGTAATATCTGTGTCTAGTCGGCATTCAAAGCTGCACATTTTGTTGACGTTCGGTTGGTGACCTAATGTCACTCCCAGGGTTTGTGCACTTGTTCTTTGGAGCAGAAGCATGAGCTCCATTTATGATGCACAGCTTGTTGACTCACAACAAACTCCCGCTGGAGGGATTTCATCTTTCTGCTGTGCTTCTCCCAGCAGAACCAAAGCATCTCTCATTAGGTCTGGCTGTCCTGGCGACAAAGTCATAATCGACCAGTTGAACTGTGATTTATTTATTTGATTTCTTTAACTCGCAGTGAACTTCTCTATCTTGCATAATGCTTGTGAAAGGGAATCAGGTAGAGAGAGCTAGAAACTTCTTCAGATGAACCGGTACCACAAGTAGGCTGTGTACACTACGCAACCTCTGCTGATTCAAAGTGAAGTTTCACACCGGCGCAACATATGGCTGACGCAACTTCTCTGCTGTGTTAAACATCAAAAGCTACAGCTGGGCAAAAATATCAGTGGGTAATTTAGACGCATTTTTGATGTGCATCCACAGTCAAATGCAACGCAGGCTGCATAGCGTGATGAAGGAAGTCTGATTATTTTACAGCACATTGCTGTTGGATGTTGTTTTAATTTATGAAATATTAATTAAATGCATACAAATCTAAGCGACACCTTTCATTTTTATTCCCGGTTGTTTTGCACGCAGAAAGTTAAACAGATGTACAAAACTCTCTGACCATCTTATGCTGGCTTGTATATAATTTGAAACATTTATTACTTGTCTGACAGAGAACGTACCAAACCCGCAGGACACATTTTAACAGGTGCAGGGCTGGGGGGAAATGCGCTGTAATATGAAGCAATCCCGCACATAGACATCCACATCCACATTTTACCCATAAAGAAACAACAAAAAAAAAAAAAATGAAATGAGTGAGAAAAAAATTAAAAACTTTTCCGCGGGCTGTCAGACAGATGTGACCGCGCGCATTTGGAGTGTAAAAGGCAGGAAGTCTGAGCGTCAAAGAGAAACATCTGAACCCATCAAAGTCAGGAGTTGAATCAAAAATAATTCAAATAAAAGCACTTTAAAACTACTTCGACTGTTTACGGTCTTATTACAAACAGTTTGTGCAATAAGCTGCTCCTACCTGTTGAGCATCTGTGGACCGGCTTGGATCAAGCTGTCTGAAATATAATCCAGAACCTCCTGTGGCCTCCGTTTAACCGCTCCGCTTATTATTTACTTTGGCACTAACGAGCTGAGACGTCCCTCGTGTCTCTGGATGACCGGTCTTGATAATGTGCTTCGCGCTGAGTTCCCCCAAACCATTTTAAATCGCCTGCTCCAGCGCGACCCGCCCCCCGCTCCGCGCCCAACCAATGGCAGAGGGACAGGGGCGGGGGGAGTTTGAGGGTTAGATGAAGTGGAGGGTGAGGTGGGGTGGGTTTGGGGAGCGCGCACCGTGGAACTGGCTGAGTGATCGTGTTTTCATGTTTGACCGACACCGCTCATGTGTGCAGGTCACAGCGTGGAAGTGAAGCAAATTAGGCGACGACAAATTAAACCCAAATCAGGGATTTGAAAGGAAACCGAGACATGGAAATAATTACCAGGAGAGCAGCAGTGGATGCTTTTTAAAAAATCTGCACAATATCACCTGTATGTTGTTGTTTTATTGATTTATTTAAAGTAGTGCAGCTGCTTTTAGGCTCAATGTAAACTAATTTACAAAAAAAAAATAACATTTGAATTGCAAATAAACAAAAGGTGATTTTGGTGATGTATGTTCTCTTTGCACTTTGAGTTTGTTAAAATGAGGCTTTGGGAGGGGGGGAAAAAGTGTTCTGTCGGAAAGACTGACTCACTCAATACAGGGCCTACATGCCTGCATTATGATATGACTGTCTTTCTCCACTGAGCTATCGGGTTGCTTTAGATGTTTAGACTGTGCATCTGTTGCCCTGTAATTTTAGGTCGGTCCTTAACCATGTTGTCTTCCAGCTGAACCATTCTTCCTGCTCACTAATTCATTCCAAACATTAACCCCACAAGCTTCATGTTTTCACACAGCCTTCATTTTTCCCCCAGTCCGGCTTATTTTTAGCTCGGGTTTATTTATAGCAGCACATATATTTAGTCCAAACCACCTGTGTCAGTGAAGTGTGTGCGTGAGTGTGTGTAGGTGCGTGTGTGTGTGTGCGTGTGTGTGTGTTTGTTTTCCATGCCCAATTTCCGGCAATGCGTGCAGGGATCCATTGCTGCGTGTGGACCACAAGGTGGAGGGCTGGAGACTGGATTTTAACCGGTGAATTTTTCTCCCACGGATACGCACACGGCTCTGAAGTGTGAGCACTGCGTGAAACAGGAGGAGGATTCTCAGTCCGACTTTTCAGTTTGCAGCAGCAGCAGCAGCAGCAGCATCTAGAGGATCAAGATGTGTAAACACAGATAGAAGGCAGGATCGTGCAATAAACTTTAGTACTTTTGTGCACACATATCTGCGTTTCGGAGATTTTTAACGGCCATATAATAACTATTGGTACAAATTTCTATTTTCACCCTAGACACATGATGATAGTGGTATTCATTTCCATGTCAAAAATGTCAAAATATC
This sequence comes from Poecilia formosa, assembly GCF_000485575.1. NCBI lineage: Eukaryota > Metazoa > Chordata > Actinopteri > Cyprinodontiformes > Poeciliidae > Poecilia > Poecilia formosa. The sequence goes on from NW_006799946.1 coordinate 854,571, forward strand.
TAAGAACAACAACAACAGAAACAAACAAACAAAAAAAAACGTATAAGATAACTGGAAATGTACAAATAAGAGCAATAGTCACAACTATGAATACTAACAAACACAATGCACACACATGTAAAATTTTGTAGTTGAAAAGGATATTTATTTCTGTAATAAAAAGAGGTGAACGGAAGCTGTAATAGCCGGCACTGTTTACTTGCAGCAAGCAAGTCTAAAGGTTCCAATTTCGATTTTTATGCAAGTAATATAGGTTTCCCATAGAAGTGTTTTTTTTATTATCTTGATATTTTTTTCCCTAAAATGTCTATGCAAATGTGCACCAACTACCACCAAATCCCATGGTGGCACACAGTGGTAGCAGCATCATGGTGAAGGGGAGTTTTTTTCAAGTTCATGGGTGAGTTAAAAACATGCAGGACAATATTTGAAGAAAACTTAAGAGATTGCAAGAGATGGCGGTTCACCTTCCAGCAGGATGGTCCTCAACACACATCCAGCCACAATGGTTAAAATGACTAAATTCAAAGTAGAATCCTGCATTGGAATGTCAGCCATCATCCTCGCCTACGGCCACATTAGATTCAATCCCCAAATCATTGAGTACAGAGCTGAATGTGTCAAGAAGGATAACAACAGAGATCTATGCTCTGTTGTTATGCTTGCAGTGAATTAAATTTTTGCAAGCTGTGCAAAAATGTTATCCTCAATACAGGAAAGGAAACAGATTGATGTCCATATACAGTAGCAAAACATCCACCTCCTGTTTTCTTTTCTTTTTTTTTTCTTTTTTTTTTTTAGCAGCTGCAGTGTAAGCTTTAGAAATAAACACCGACCTTCTATATCTGCTCATCATATTCAGTTTGGTTGCAACACGGAGTCATGCAACCTCAAAGTGGCCAGACAAAAACAGGTTGTTTACAAAGTAAGTGCAGAACTATTTAAAGACAATCATGACTAATGATTCTTCTGTTATTTGGGAAAAAATATTTCCTTTCAGACTGAGGCCAGCTTCTTCAGCGCCTTAGCAGAGACCCAGCAGATGTGAACTGCTCGTTGCATCATTACTTGCTCTGGGAGGTCAGACAGACCTGGAAAACTGAAACACTGGTGTTCTGGCAGCATCAGATAGAAAGTCTTCGTTTAAAAAAAAAAAAAAAAAAAGCAAACCATGGCTCCGGACGATCATCCAAATGTGAAGTCACTCTTTATTTACAAGAAGGCGCAGCCAAGAAAACCAAGTGAGATTTAGTTTGTTTTATATGCTCAAAGTTTTGGTAATATTTGGCTCATTATTGTTTTATTGGTCATTTTGCTCCACATACTTCACGGCTGGTGAATTAGGTAATCTGATTCCCTACAGTTCTATGACTGAATATGAAAACATAGAACCTTGAGATTACAGAGCTCACAGGTCTACCGCAGTATTGCTCAAATTGTGATCACAGGACCAAATATATGGTCCGCGGGCTCCCCCTGGTGGCCCGCGAGTAAATGTAAATAACCGTTTATTTTCCGTGACATAAGCTCAAAGTGTGAGGCTACAAGTTGGCTTACCAAAGGACTGTGTTTGAAGATAATGGAGAAATGGCGTAAGACTGGGCCACTAAAAAGAAAACCTTAAGAAACCGGTGGAAAGTTTCTTTCCACCGGGCATGCAGACCCAGATCTGCATGCCCAGATCTGCATCTGGGCATGCAGATCTGGGTCTGTGGCTGTGTTGAATGCAATATGATGGTGACAGTGAATAGCTGCACCCCACCTTTTATTTTAGGTGCATCTTAACACCTAAAATACAATTATTCATGTCGGGCTATCTACTGGCTGAAAGAAAATATTTGTTTTTGCCAACGCAACATGAGTCAATTTTTCTTTTATTATCCTTCTAAAGTACAAGTAGCCCTAAAACATTATGAGTGCAAACACTTGTAGAAAATAACTTTTTTTCATTGGAAAGTTTAGGATCCATACTTTCAAAATGTGTAAATAACTCAAAGCGACTTGTTCCTGGTTTTATTGTGGCCACATTACAGAAAAGCCACCCTCAAGGAGAAAGACAGTGAGTTATTAAGAGACTTTTCATTTCAGGTTGTATGTTAAGATGTTGTGTTATTGCGGGGGCAATTTCAAGTGTTTGTTAAATGTAACTGATGGTGAAAATTCAACCTGGAAGACTCCATCCCCTCCGTTCGCCCATCGGCGTTATGCTCATCTACGACCTCAGCACTGGACCTCACCTGGCGTGTCCAATCATCAATCAAGCTCAGCATAAAAGGATCCACACCCGAGCCGTCAGCCGCTTCCCAGCTGCGTTCGATCCACCACCGCCCCTTCTCCACCCACATCCTTCAGCTCTCCAGGATGGCACCAGTGTCGGGCCCTGGGGGAGAGCATCCCTAATCGGTTATCGGGATGTTCATCGAGTTCACATCAAATCTCAGCTCAAATCAGCTGCCGGGGCCCGAGCGCCAAAGAACTGTTATTCATTGCTGTCATTAAATCTTTTGATTGTTCCTTTTTCTTCGTCTGAGTCTTTCCAGATTGAAATGGAGTAAGTGGTCCTTGGCCTGAAAAAGATTGTGAAACAATGGTCTACGGTGTACTGAGGATGCTATTGCTGTTGGTCTTCACCTGTTTTGCGCTACCTGGAGGACCAGTCATTCATCTTAACTGACTTTAGTTCTACTTTTAACAGCACATGTATTGTGTTATGTGCATCTCCAGAGCTCCACCTGCACCTGTGGATACAGGACTTTGACTGACCAGACACATATGACCTTCAAACTCCCTCTGCCATCAGTGTCAGCATGATTCTCTTCAGGGCTTTTAGATCTTTAGACATATGGCTATGTTACAACCCAACTCTGCAGCACCATTGTCAAATTTGCAGTTGATGCTACTCTGGGGAGGATGAGTTCACCTACATATATGAAGTGGAACAGGTGGCTGCTCCATGAATAATAACACAAACCCAGACCGAGGAGCCCTTTTGTGGATTTCATGAAAGCATTCAACTGGTGGAGAGGGTGCTGAACTTCTGTTTCCCCGAGAGTCAATTTAATTCAGTTCTATTTATTTATATAGTGCCAATTTAAAACATACACTTGAATTCAGATACTTACATGCGCCGAATAAAAAGACACAGACACATTTTTTTTCCTCACTGTCTGAACATAAATCAGATGAAACTTTTTGATTATATTTATTTGGAACACCAATCTGTGGCTTTACTAGACTTTAGAAATACTTTCTGCATGAATACATAGTGCATGAGGTGAGCATGGCATCGCTACATGCACATGAACATGCATATGTGTTCATTATGTTGAGAAAAAGTAAAGATGTACTCAGGAGTACTTCTTCTTTTTTTTTTTTACAATCATAGTAAAATATTTTCACCAACAATATCTAAAATATCTGTTACAGTTTTAAATTCCCAGTTTATTACCATTTTGTTCACAAACATTACTGTTATTTCTAATCAATTCTAATGCAAAGCTTACGACTCTGATACGTCAATGTGTTGGATGAAAAGACGTAGTCTCATGAACCTCTGGGGAAGATTAAATTAATGTGTTAAATATGACATGATTTTGTCACTAAGCAGGTTCCTGTGTAACATCACAAGCTCTTTGCTGATGTTTTAAATGAATTATAAAACATGTGCAAAACATAGATGAAGGTTGTGTCTGGTTGTTTGATGTTGGCATGGATTTTAAGCTCAGGGCGTCAAGAATTTAAATCAATCTTAGATGACTGCTGAGAATAAAGATGCAACCAAATAAACACGTATTTATCAAAACCGCTCACTCTAGAACGGTTTTGATGAACATTTTTAGAAACATTTTTTCTTAAAATGGCATGAATTGTAAAATAGTCTGAGACAAATCATCATCTATTTGTTGTTTTTGAAAATGTTTTAAAGTAAATCTGACCTTAGACAAGACACATAACTTAAAGTACAATTTCTATCTGCTCTGCTCCGTCTTGCATGAACCTCATGATGTGAGCTCATCTGTTTATCTTCATTGAATGTTTTTCTTAACATGGCAAATTTGATTATCAATATTTATATTTTTAATATTTAATAACCACAAAGACACAGAGGCACATGAAGGCGTTAACTTTAATTTTAGAGTCTGCTCTAAATTTTTTGGTTGACAACATTGATAGAGTAAATAAATGACAGATAAAATACGAGAAAACCAGCAACCCATTTTAAAATATACTCTGATTAAAAATATCAAATTTACACAGTAATTAAAGACCTGGTTGAGTCACTGATCTACATCCTGCATAATTTGAGAAACTTTGCACTCTAATGTTTTTCAAAGCAGTTTTAGGCATATGCGTGACAGAAAATATTTGTGTCAAAAACGTATTTAAAAAAAACTGATCGGTACCGAAACTAGTCCATGCTGAGTGTGCAGTTTGAAAGTCTAATGTTTATTCTGATTTTGTGTGTACACTAATGTAAATACATAAAAAAAAGAAAAAAAAAGAAATGAAACATGCCTGAATTCATTGTGCATTGTGCAGTGCGGTACCACAACTAGATTGGCTTTGTTGAAGAAGGAAAAGAAAAAGGAGAAGAAATGGTGTCAGTCACTAGAACCTCTGTAATTTTACCTCGCTTGGTGAAAATGATCTGCTCCACAAACATAATTTGGTTGAGTGATGAAATGTATTTTGAGCTTCTGGGATGTCTTAAGTTTTGCTCATGGCATTCTGTCACATACACACTCACTGCAGTTGGTGTTGGGTGTATTGGTAACATTTTTATGTCTCCTGTTCTGTGATTGTGGGGTCTCTTGGCACAGCCAAAGTGTCTTGATGTTGACTTTCGGCCTCCGTTGTTGGAAGATTTGGTTCTGGTTGGTTATCTTGCGTAAGCTCCACCGTTACTGTTGGGGCATTCAGACGATTCTCTTTATCACATTTCTGCGGCGATCGTGAAGATGGCCGTGGGGAACATCTGGGGGAATGTCTAGGAGAAGGTCGAGCATAAAGCCGAAGCTGCTTCTGCTCCTCCTTTTCGTTCTTCTTCTGCTCATACTCCTCAGCACTGACCACAGGTACCAGCACTTTAGCTGTGTTATTGAACAGGTTGTAATCCACCCTGTAGTGTTTCTTGCTCACCCTGATCATCTCCTGGAAAAGATGACCCCAGAGGATCTCATCTACTGTGTACGATGTCCGTGACTGATGCAGTATGCCAGAGGAGTCATCTATATAGGTGAAGGACACCAATAGTTCAAAGTCTGCTTTTCGCAAATCTTCCAAACTCATCTTATACAATGGGCTTCCTGGTTCAATTCTGTGAGAAATTGTGGTCGGTGTGACCAAGATAATGTCCTTTTGCTGGATGGCCAGGTCTTCATAGGCAATATTGACTTCTCCGGTTGCGTGCACAGTGGTGTAGAGAATCTGAGCACAGGATGAGCCCTCCACCATGTGGTGCCTGCGGAAATCCCCAATCCTCCAGGAAAGACACAGATACCCGTCACGGAGGTTGACAACTGCACGGTTGCTGAAGCCAATTGTCTGCGCCCTCTTTCTGGCCGAAGCCATTTTGGCCACCACAATCCCGATGACAAAAGTGTCGATGAAGCAGCTGATGACATCCTGTATGGTGACAATGATGATGGCGATCATGCAGTTCTCAGACATTCCTCTGAAGCCATAACCAATGGTGGTTTGGGTTTCCAGAGAAAAGAGGAAAGCAGCCGTGAAGCTGCGCACCTCATATACACAAGGGTCATTATTGTGGTCTTTGATGTCTCCATGAGCCAAAGCAATGACGAAGAAGAGTATCCCAAAAAAGAGCCAGGAAAGGATGTAAGACGATGCAAAGATCAGGAACATCACCCTCCATCTGATCTCAACTAAGGTGGTAAAGATGTCATTGACAAAGAGCAGCCACTCTTCTGGGACATGCCGAAACACCACGCTACAACTGCCCTCTTTGCGTACGTAGCGTTGTTTCTTCGAGCGATGTCCATTTTCTGTCTTCACGCTGATGTCTTCAAAGGGGTTCACGGATAGATATTTAGGCATTTTTCAGAGTCTGTGAAGAATACAGAAAAGGGTGTGAATTTTTTTGCCTGACTTGCATCTAACATTGTAAGGCAAGTTTACTTACTACATATAGATCCAGTCATACAAAAGGTAAATCAAGGTATTTACAGGACATCACAGGAAGGACGGAAATGAAACAAGAAAACATAAGCATGAAAGCATTGTATAGGTGAACATTTGTTAGAAGACAAATATTAAAGGCATTGAAGAAGCAAATGTTTCAAACTGTTCATTACTCAATTTGTGATCAAAAAGTGTCTATAAAACAATAATCTTTCAAGTTCTGAGTTAAAGGAACCATCCATGTTTTTCCACATATAAGGTTTTCAGGGAGTTTTTTTTTTTTTTTTTTTTTTTTTTCCAGAGTTAAGGAGCTTAGAATGTAAATATGGCCTTATATTTACAGTAGAAACATTAAAGTATGTATTTGTAATAGAGAGAAGTTTCCAGTCACTCACAATCACATAATTCACATACAGTAGGCTTTAAATCATTTATATTGGTTTGTGTGCAGTCATAGTCAGAGTTTAGAATATTATTAAAATACATTTTTTTCAGTAATTTAATTTGATACAGGTTTTCAGTTATTCTGATGATTTTCTGCTTACAGCTTTAAAAGGCCAATCAAATCAATAAAACAGCATCTTAATGATAAGTATGCTTAATACTTAAGTGATAAGTGAGCTTAATGATAAGTATGTTTAATACCTGATTAGATCCTGGGATGGGTGAATATCACAATAGATGAGGGGAAAAAAGAGTAGTAGGAAAGATCCAAACAACTGAGTCTATGTGGAAATTTGCTAAAGCATTGATTTCATTAATTTTTATATCAATCTAAGAAAAAAAAAGTGCAACAATAAGTCAATGTAGTAATGGAAAAATCAGTCAGTCAAGTTTATTTGTGAAGTTAGCTTTAGTGGTCTCTGTGTATTGTTTCCTGCATCATCGACTAAACACAATATTTAAAGATATTTGTGCCTTCTACAGTTTCATTTGCAAACTATCATCCAACAATCATGGTTGTTTGGCTTACAGCAGTGTAATTTGTTGGTTTGCAGTTTAACTGACCCCAAACCTTGTCAAAGTTAAAGTCAGAGTAATGTCATGACAGCCAGAGCAGTAAGACAGACGAGCTGTCTGATCTCTGACCCAAATTAGGCGTCTCCAAACGGGACATGGAATAAAGGTTTGTACCGGGTTTATGAGGCTACTGCTCTTGAAAACTACCATCGCTGGTTTCATCTGTATGATATTGCTAAATGTTTGCTCCAGGAACAGTTTATAACACTCTCTGGGTTGCAAAAGGAACAATACTTTCACAAAACTAGATCAATTTCCATAATACAAAGGCTACAAGTTAAAACTAAATGTGCTGACAGTTTTGTTGACAAGAAGAGCATCTGGCGGGGATAATTTGCTTCACTCAATTCATCCGCATGTTTTACTATCACATTTTTGTTTAGTTTTTTTCACCTCAAATTACTTTTATTTTCAAAACTGCAATCTGGAAATGTTTACTTGAGTAATTCTCCCTTTTCTTCCTGGTTGTACTTTAATAGGTTTGATCTTAATGGGGCAGTTGCCTGGAGATGACAAACTCATCATAACAGTTCATGTTTGGTTTGCTGCTCATTGCTTTTGCCAATAATCTCGCTTTTTGGTCTTAAAAAAAAAATCAAATGCATAAGAGATGATGATTTTAAAGCCGGTAATGTTTATGTCACAGTGGAAAATGAACAAACAGAAGTGGCCTCAGAATCCCACACGCTCCCTAAAATTTAGATGTATTTTATTTTATATGAATCAGACATTACAAAATTGTGTAATTCATAAATAAAGATCGCATGAACCTGATTAAATAAAACAGCGGATGTCTTTCATTAAAGACAATATAATTTGGATTACATAAAAATCCTGGCACATTTTATAATAATAAAAACATGGATGAAATTGGTTAATAAACATAAGTAAATAAATAAAACTTTTTAAATACAGTATTTCTGACATGCAAAGGTTGGCTGTCCAAAAGCAGCCATCCAAGAACCTTTTGTACTCTTTGGACAGAGGTCAGAAAGTTATCAGTTGCCCAATTTGAAAAATGCTAATGTAACCCCAGGACTAAATGGGTCAAATTGAGCAGAGGGAAAAGAAAATGTGGAAACTGGAATGGTGTCACGGTGCGATCATGGGCAGAGGAAGGATCAATCACAGCCAAACCACTGAGAGCATCCTCCACGCCCAAAACAAACACAGTTTGAATCACGGCTTATCTGACTGGGTGAACTGGGACTCCACTCTTTTCTGGCCACAGCCAACATTCACACTGCCAGAATTTGGAACTCGTTCCATGAGGTCATGGAAATATATTCCAGTTGGTTTCCTATAATCCTATCCTAAATGTCCTGATATGTTTTAAAATGATCAGATTATCCACATGAAAACATGTAGAATCTGAGTTAATGTTTTCTGGAGTTTCAAACCAGCAGCTAGTGTTATTTCAGGCATTATCCATACTTATAAGTAGATAAAATATTGTACATTTATATTTAATTTATATTACCACAACGTGACAGTTTATAGCCGCTGAATGGAAGACTGCAATATCGACTGACTGACTGACCAAAACGGTTTAGCACCCCCCAAAAAAAAAACAAAAACAAAAAAAAACTAAATCTAATAATCTTATTTGGTTTTATTTTGATCCACATGCAGACAGTGATGGGTTGTGCACAGATTCGGACAGCTATGTAGTGCCCAGTGATCTTTTATGAAGATGTGAATCAATGGGAAGAAAAGTTTTCCAGTTTACAGTAAAAAACAACAAAAAAAAAACAACAAAAAAACAAGGGGAACTACATTTATTGTCTGCTTATGGATTCACAGCTGATGTTTCTGAGTTTTTTTGAGATTTAGAAAAAGTCTAGAAAACCCTGTCGCTGAATTCATCTTGGCCAACGTTATCTGCTGCGTAAATCATTGTTCAGCAGGTAGGATCTCATTCTTTGATTGAAATGAGCCGCTCCGTCACAGTTTGGTGCAGGCAATGTAAATGTTTTCTTTCTGTTTGTTTAGTGTCTGAAGGTTGTGTGGAGAGCTGCAGAACAGAAGCTCAAAGCAGATTTCCAAGAAATGCTGTGTTTGCACAAGGGTCATTTTAGTTTTCCTTTTCTGGTAATTTCTGCATATTTACACGTTTGTGCCAGCTGAGCTTTCCTGTTGAAGCATCAAGTCTATTTGTTTTACTACAGCAAATATTATAGGGAAACAGGGTGGTGGTGTTATTTCTTATTTCCTTCAGTAGCCTGCAGAAAAAGGGAATTTTGTTATGGTTATAAAACAAACAAGGTCATTTATATGTGTGATTTCTACATATATACACAACAGGATCTTAAACATTAAATCTGAAAATCTAAATTTTCCTAAGGCAAGCAACGAAGGAATTGCTGAAGAAAAGCCCAGTTGTAAGATAAACAGAAATAAACAGAAAAACTCAATTTCGAAGCAAATCACTTCAGCTTGGTTCAAAACCTCAGAGGAATTTCCACCGAATGTACCATGCAGAACAGTGACCTGTGAGGGCCGTCTGCTTCCCAACAATCAGAACATTTTGAACAAAGACAGGTTTTATTCCACATGTGTACAGACTGAACTGTTGTTACCACATCAACTGATGTATTTATGGAGATCAGGCTTGCAGCTAGCCTCTGTTTGTACTAAACACCACACTTGACAAGCGCTTACAGCACAAACACTTTATGACCTTTGGTATAAAGTTTCCGCTGTACTCCAAAGTGAAATAGCTTTTTTTTTTTCTTTTCTTTTTTTTTTCCCGGAGTGCTGCGTCTTTGTTTTTGACCACAACACTTTCTCAAAGTCTCCTTTTGTTTCCCAAAGTCAAACTGAATGTCTTGCATCCACAGTTTACTAAGAATTAGAAGATGAACTCTGGAAAGAACTTGAACAATTTGTCTTGTTTCCTTCGCTACTCGGGGCACTTACAACCCTATTACATGCTCACTTATTCCAAATGACACCGTGCCACCCTCATGTGGTTCACTGGGACAGAACCGAGTACACAAGCGGCAGGTCGCAGCTTTGCCCGAGGCTCTCTGCCACCTCCGATGACCTTCAGAGCCTCAATGCGAGTGTGCCGTTTCACCTGAAGCTCTGCCACCAGATGAACTACGGACGTCTAAGGCTTGTTAGCTGAGCACTGAAAAGTCCTGGGGCAGAGGTATTTTTAATAAGGGTTAAAGGTCGGCAGACCGGAGTGTTTTGATTATATTTTGGAAGTGTGTTCCTGGGAGTTAATGGTTTATCCAAGCTTCAAAGTACCAAGTGATCAGAATTCTACTTGCGCCATCAGAAAGACTTCAGCTTTGCATTCACAGTTTCAGAGTCTAACTTTTTTGAACGTGCTTGGAACTTATTTTCACTGCACACCTGCGTCTAAATCTAAACAGAAAAACTCATCGGTTTTATTTCTATTTCTATTTTCATTTCCTATCAGAAATGATATGTCAATAGGCTAACTTTTTTTTTTTTTTTTTACTATACCTTGTCACGTTTCCACATGTTCAGGACTCTTCTTAAATCTTTTTTTTTTTTTTTTTTTTTTTTTAAATCAAAGCACATCATAAAGACCATTTCTGCAAACATCTATATGCTTTTCATGAATGCAACCTGAAGCTATTTTAAACTTTTTTTTCCAAGATCATATTGCTCAGTATAACATGTTCACATGAGCTGTACTTATCACCCTGACCACATCCCATATTGTTTTGTGTTCCTGCTGTTAATACAGTAGCTCAGATTACTGGTTGTTCAGCTCACTTGTGTCTGAATTTTTTTCACCCCAATGACCACATTCAAACTAGTGACATTTGTTGGTCCACGCAAATATGTAAACGTCTTTACGTGACACTTTGCATTCCGTCTCGCCTCAGTTATTTTTTCTTAACATACAAAGCCGCACAAATTTCTCAAAAACGAGAGATATCCGGCATAATTTCTTACCGTGTTGCACAGGGAAATTCTCAGCCGGCTGCAGGACTCTGTGTCCCAGGTTCCAGAGGTTCTCAGCGCAGTCACCTGGAGGAATGAGCCGCCTCACACGTCACAGCAAAACTAAAGATTAACACCTCCCTTCAGCATCACATGGTGTCTGTCAAGCAGGTGTCAGTCAGTGTGTGTGTGTGTGTGTGTGTGTGTGTGTGTGTGTGCGCGCGTATAAATGTCAGGCTGCGGGAATGCATGTTGTGGGTCTGTGTGCGTGCCGACTCATCTTGTCAAAAGACCTTTGTAATATGACGTGTTTGTAATTTGAATCTATTCCATATGACAGTAATCTGACCAATTTATGCACGCAACAATGAGATGGGAGGTTGACGTGAATAAACTTTGAGATTAAAATTCAAAAACTGCTATTTGATCTGGTCTGTGCTGGCTATACTATATATACATTAGTCCCATAACATCATATTAACCAGCTCTGTCATAAAAGCAGCCAGACCCTGAGAATAATGCATGAGTTACACCTTCATTCACACCAGATAAACTGACTGACTTTGCCCTGATTTTTGTGTCTTTGCCTTCATAGAAATCCCTAATTCCCTGCCTGAAACTCCTTAGAGAGGTCAACACTCATATCTGCCCTCTTACCTTCAAACCGCTGTGCAACAAAACTCTTATTGTCCCAAACATAAAGCCTTACTGCAGTTTCTAACCTGAAACTCTGTTTGTTGCCGCAGGAGGAGACTCAGACTCAGGAGTCCGACTTATTGTGACTCAGCACTTTCTCACGGATCCACGAGCCGATCTGGGACAATTGAAACAGGAGATGGAGAACTGAAGGCCTGGACATGTTCTCTGGTCCATGTGTGAGAAGATGACAATGTACAGAAGCTTGCGCTCGTACAGGAATTATTGTAGCTGTTGGTCCTTGTTGATTCCTATGTAATAAGTTGTCAAAATGGTAAGTTTTCACAAAGTATTTCCTCTAAGTCGTTACTCGAGTGTTGAGATAAGCGTTTGAGTTGTTCTCCTTCGTCTACTGTGTCTTTGGATTTAATTATTGAATGGTGATCTTAAGTACAGCTGAAAACCAGAAAAGTAACAAGCCAAGGTCTGTATTTTTATTTATTTCTGTGCAGCTCAAGTAAGCTGAACTCTGTGTCCCTACTATATACCTGTTAAATCAGCCTAACAGTTTAGGATCGGTTAGAATTACAGAAATCATTCAAATTAACTTACCAGAATGATATGTTTTTGTTGAGCATTTTTTTTTGTGTGCCTTTACTCAAAGACAAAAAACTTACTAACATTTCCTTTGTGTTGGGTAACTTTGCTTTTTACCTCTGCCCATTCATTTTCTTTCAGAACTTTGTCAGTCCAACTCCAGTCTTGCAATAATTAACATTTTTACTCTAAATAATTAATTATGACTAATTTCTTAGTTTAATCTGACCAAAGGACAGCATATTTATAAAACATGATCTGCTTGATTACTTCTGAAACAAGGCTGGAACTGATAGATAATTTTCAAGGCCCAATACCATTGTGAAATTGTTAGTTTCAATAGTCTTTTGCTGTTAATAAATTAATTTAAAACAGGTTTTATATTAATTCAGGCATTCTTTTTGTATGATGTTAAAATGTGTTTGATATTCTGAAACATTAATACTTTAAGAATGACAACTAAAATTAATTAAAAAAAATCAAACAACTGCATCGGGTAAGCATACTTTTTAAAACATTTTACCATTTTACTGTGACAGCACCTAGTGTTTATTTTCTCCTGCAGGAAAAAAAAAAAAGTTATGCGAGTTATTTGCCATCATTAGAAAGTTTGCACAGAGGCCTAAGCATATGAAATGAGTCAAAGGTTTTATATTTCTAGTTAAACCATCATAGTAAATTCCTTTGGGTGTCTAAAACTATGTGTGAAAAACACCAGTTTTTATGTTTATGAACCTGACTTCATTTTTTTTTTTTTAGCATGTGTCTTGCAGTTTTCGTGTGTGAAAATGTTACATGTGTGTGCCATTAGTGGGTTAATGGGGGTCACAATAAATATGGACCCATAACAAATCTTCCCATTTCCAGGAAAAATAAATATATTTTTCCACAATAAAAATAATCCACAAAAATACATGAGCACACTGTGCACAGTTCTCGGATCAAGCATTTGGATGTAAAGCCAAGGCACAAAATTAAAGAGGCCAGATTTGTGGGTGTGAAGTGCAGACACTGGCTGCTCACTCTTCCAAAAATAAAAAAAAAGAAAAAAAAAAAAAAGTTTCATAACAGCAAATGATTGTTGGGGCTTTTAATGGACAGACGTGTTACATCATTGAAAAGTTCAGCTGAGGTTTCGGTCATTTAGGTTTTTTAGGGCATGATTAGGCTAGAAAATAATTTATTTATAAAACAATTTTACATGTGGCGGGACCAGGGCTCAGTAGGGCGAGCTTTGGATTTAGTCAAAGTTAAGAGACAAAAGATCAGGTGGAAGATTAAGCTTTATTTATCTGGGGAGTCACATAGTTACTCACCAGGTAAATGACTTGGCTAACTTTGGACCTCTTGAGATTGAATCTCAGGAAAAATGACAGACAAAATAAGAATAACTGAAAAAGATATAGGCTGGAAGGACAGAGAGCATTGCACTAAATCGCTTTATCGGCGTTAGTGTGAATGTTGACAAGACTAGATAGTCATAAAGAGAAATGTGGGTGAAAAATATGAAATAGTAAAGTGTTATGTGAGAGTGAAGGAGTAAAGAAAAGGGAAGTGCTGAACTGGGGAAATGAAAAGAGGTCATAAAATGGTCTAAGGATAACTATAACAAGGGTTGTAAAGGAGAGTAAAGATAGTTGGATGAAAAAAATGTTACCAAAAAAAGATTATGAAGATTATTGTGTGGAAGGAATCATAAAGAGGGATGAGAAGAATTAGTGGAAAGAAAGAATTGTAAAGCGAAATCAAGAGGACAAGTGTGAAGAATAGGAGATCTACAGGGATAAGGAGGGGGATTGTAAAAAAAAAAACTTCATAGCAAAAACATGGATGATCTGTAAAGAAGAGGCTGTGAAGAGGTGGGATAAGAGATCTTGCATGAGGATGAAGAAAAGTCTGGTGAACTGATCATTAACAAAGGACGAGTTTGAAGGAGAATCTAGAGGAGGAATAATGAGATGAGTGGAATAAAAAGTTGTGGGTAAAGTGACTCACCCCTGATATCTAAAAATATATATAAATAAGATTAAAAACTAGTGATTTTTAACTTTAAGTAGTAAACTTCCGATGGACATATTACATTAGTCCATTTTTCTTCAATGACTGCCAATGCCAAGGTTAGAAGTGTAAAGGAAATATATTTCCTTTACACTGACTGGAGAAGATGTCAGTTTGCAGGTTCTGAATCTAGATATGGTGCTGATCCAGTTTCAAGGTTATTTTGTTGCTCTTATATTCCCTATAGTACTTTAACAAAGACAGTTACAGGAAAGCAATATGAACAGTCAGTGGGAAAAAAAAACAAGGACATTTTATTACTTTAGATAAGTAGCTTTTATTAAAGTTGTAGCACGTTGAGATGCATGTTAAGTCCAGGCAAGTAGTTCACAATATCAAAGTTCAAACCTGCTTTGCTGCACAAAGTGTGGAACCAGAAAGTAAAGTCTTCAAACACAATCCGCAAAGTATGTATTAGGAATATGAGGCCCAATTCTTTAACAAGTTTGTTAAATTTAATTACATTAGGAGTCTGTTTTTTTAACATTTACGTCCATTAAAGTTAGACTTCATCTCAACTTATTTTTAGACCGCATTCTGTTTGTTTTGGGATTTACGAACTCTTTGAACCTCCTCTCCGGGTCCACTCAGGAAGTCCTGGTGGCAAAACCAGCCATCTCTTAAACACACATTTGTTTCCTCCATTTGAATGCATGCATGCGTGTGTGTGTGCGTGTGTGTATACCATTTGACCATCTGCACAGCTAGAGTGTGTGAGACAGGGAGCGAGAGATTCCGTGCATATAGTGTGTATGTCTACGATAATGAGACTGGCATGAAGTGATTCAGTGTATGTTTTCCTGAAAGGCAGAACCAGCAAACAAACAGCTTTGCAGTAGGAAGCTTTTAAACAGCTGCTGAGGTTCACTGCAGTTCAGCTGCCTGATAATAACAGCAGGATGCAGCACATCCTGCTGCTGCTTTCAACCTGATTGCAGCAACCTGCCTTCTATGTGCAACAGAACAAAATAATGGTATAGTGAAATTACATGTCCTTTAAACTTTGTTTGATGCATTAAAACCACAAGCTGAACTATTTCAACCTGAGTCTCTGAGTGGTATTGCTGTAATTGTGACAAAGTCGTTGGGCCCAATCGTCGAAAACGCAAAAAAAATAAGTTGTCTACATGTATGCCCAGCGTAATGTAACCAGCTGAAATACAAATGTGTTATTTAGAAATGTTAATCATTGCCAGTCTCTCATAAACCTGCTAAAATCTGTTTACCTAACCAGTCTGAACTGTTTTAAATTAATAACATTTATCCTTGTTACTTCCTGCTTGACTTTGAGTTCTCTGCAAAAACAACAGACACCCCTGATTTAAAAAAAAAAAAAAAAAAAAAAAAAAAAAGCTTTCAGCCAGGGAAGAAATGGTAAATATTTGAATTCTGTGCTTATAGAACGCTACAAATTTCTACATAGAACTTCAACATGCAAAAGAAAGAAAGAGAAGCCAGACAAAACAAATAGGTTAGGTAACTAAGTGAAAATGACGTTTAAACTCAAACAGTGTGCTTAACAGCTGGTCTTCAGTTTAATCTCACAGCCTTGAAGAGTCACAATCTGCAAACTAATCTGGTGTTAATTTCATGTACTGTCAGACACTGCTTAGATAGTAAAGACCAAAACGTTTTCTGTTTTTGGACAGTTCAGAAGGGTATTTGAGAGAGAATGGTTGAAATAACAAAAAGAAAAAGAAAAAAAAAAAAACTCCAATGGCCTCCAATGCCAAATGAGCCCATTTTAACTTTCTAAAGGAGCACCAAACATGGAACCTTGAAAGGTGGAAGGAGATTTTATTCTCAGAGGAGAAAACAATAATTTATAAGGGTCTGATGGCTCTCGCTATTGACATGACAAGGCGATCATTGGACATGATTTCTACATTGCACAATGTGATCAGACTGCTTTCTCCTTCAAATGAAACAATGCCTACTCAGGTTATACAGGGATTTCAAGTGGTGCAAATGTTACAACAGGCGTTGGCCCGGTAGTCTGAGGGCTTTTGTTTTTGCTGTAATTATCACATTTTTCAACAAAGCAATGCCGCTGTACAAAGGTCTTCTTCAAAGAGAATGCCATACAGAAACAAGCTGTGTGAAGTCCACTGCATCAAATAGAGCAATTTTACCTACTGACAATACTCACATCAAGCATTTTGCTCTTTTAAGTTATCAACAAGAGCATTGAGGGTACTGCTCCACTGAATCGTTTTGGAAGCTTTAAGCTGCATTTTTTTTTTTTTTGTAATTTTTTCCACTTTGGTATTCAATATTTGATCAGGTGAACCTATCAAAGCTTTCTTCAATAATTTTTGCATTTCATCTGTTTTGGCTTTGGTTCATGTTCCTTTGTTTTTTGTTTTTATTTTTTGCTTTAAAACTTGAATGACAGCCTGGTTATAAGCCGATGCATGGTTACAAACCAAATACTTGAAGCTCGTTGGTCATTTAAATTGAGAAAACAAATGAAAAAAAAGAAGCAAAAAGTGGCGTGTCTTACGGCTATGAGAAGCTCCTAAACGTCTCTATAGGTTTAAAAGGAAGGAGCCAAGTAAATGTATTGCCTCTCCAGGTGTTCTTGTCACTAATTATTTTATCAGTTTAAAAGTGGTCCTGAAATTTGTATATAT